>NC_090877.1:47370689-47390689 GCF_036669935.1 Montipora foliosa | reverse complement strand
AAAGAATTGCAAAACCAAAGCAATTCGCTAATTACTTTTGACACTCAACAGAAAATCGCTCTAAGGTCAAACTTGATGAGAAAGGCAAGAGAACAACAATACCAGAATCAGCGTCTATCTTATTACTTGCACTTCGGGCCAAATTTAATCCATTCAGTTCGACGAAACTGAAAAAGAGGCAACTCGAGTGCAAACTGACCCCATGCCCTTGATTACCAGGTTCTAGCAGTGGGTTGTGATTGTGCTTTTGTGATCTTTTAGGTGTTGTTTATTGATGAAGTCCACATGCTCGACATTGAGTGTTTCTCCTTTCTTAACCGGGCGCTGGAAAACGACATGGCTCCTGTTCTCATAATGGCAACAAACAGAGGAATTACCAAGTAAGCTTATTTTAGTATTTTTGTCGTGAACTCAGCCTTAAATCCAACAAAGTTAAGACATTTACGCTTTTACTGTCTGTCAACTGCGATGATTCTTGCTGACCGAAAAATGCCAAAACTGAGTTGAGGTGAGTACATCATCTACGAGAGAGACGTAGAGAATATGCGACACCCAAATGGATCTCGGACAAAATCCGAGTCCCAGATGGCATTTCAACCCAAGAACGTCCAAGCTCAAGCTGGATGCTCTAACCACAGAGTTACTGGAGACTCCTATGGTTTTCTGTGTACTTTGACTAGAACCACATCAGGCAATTACGTAGTCATTTTACAAACTAGAGCGGTTCTCAAATGACTGTCGTAAAACCAAAACCAAAGTAATTACTTTGGCCAATCAAAAAGGACGGAGACAATCCAGTAAACCAATCAAAACTCGAAGTAATTACTTGTAGCCGACACAAAACGCGGGAAAATGTGCACGCGCGAGCTACGATTGGTTTTGGTTCCCCTTCTGATTGGTTAAAAAAGTGGCGCGAGAACTTTGAACCAATCACTGAGTAAAGTAATGCAAAACCAAAGCAATTATCTAATTACTTTCGACACTCAATTGAAAACCACTCTACAAACTAAAACGCCATTCAATTTGTATTCGGTAAAAGCATAAGTCGTGAAAGGACGAGTCTCACAAACAAGCTACAGATCTTCCTCGCCCCAACCTCCTCCGCTGCATCAAAATACTGCTCAATGTGCTCGTGGAAAGGAAAGGAAATTGAAGGAAAGGAACTTTATTTAAGTGTCTTGTCTTCTAGCGCTGGAGCACTAATTGAGGAGTACAAATATATATTTACATTTACATTTATATTAAGTTTTTATAATCAGTACTAAGAATCATACATGCCATCAGCAGTTGCGCGGCTGTTTGGCCTTTTATTTGCGTGTAAATAAATAATTATTAACATTGTAATGAGTATTGGTAATTGGTGATGTTAGTAGTGTAACTTATGTAATGTATTTTGTAAGCAGTGTCACGAAGAAATGTTATTTATATATTTAAAAAATAATAAAAAATAAAAAAACTAATTGAGGAGTACTGTACAAAGTGAAACCAACAAATAAACGCAAACCAAATCAAATGTTGGTTTTTGAGGAGAGGGGAAAACCGGAGCAGTACCCGGAGGAAAAAAACCCTCGGAGCGGAGAAGAGAACCAGTGGAGGCAGTGTGACCCAGTGGTTAGGGCGCTTGCCTTGAGATCCGGAGATCCCGGGTTCAAGACCCGCTCTGACCACTCGTTGAATTTGATCGTGGTAGTCCCTGGTTCAACTTCCCAGCCGCACTTGTAAATAGCCAACTGGTTTGCCTCCAGCCAGTTGGGATTCTTAACAGTTGTTGTTGTTGTTGTTCTGTCGTTTCGTTGTGTTTCATTGGCCCTGAAAAGCCCCTGTGGGGAGCGGTCAATTAAGTATGTATTGTATTGTATAACCAACAAACTCAACCCACATATGGCGCCGAACCTGGGAATTACAACTCATCACTACGCCAACCCTACTTCCCTAATGGGCTCTGCATCATTACACCCTTGACACACTGCGATTTTTCATCTTTCAGTCTTAACTTCCTTGAAGTTTTTTGGTGTGAACTTATATCGTTTGCATTCTTTTTTTTTTTTTTTTTTTCCAGAATCCGTGGAACAAATTACAAGAGTCCTCACGGTATTCCAATTGATCTTTTGGACCGTCTCCTCATCATCTCCACCTCCCCTTACCTAGAGAAAGATCTGAGGCAGATTCTCACCATCAGGTAATTAAGAAACAACCTTTTTCCTCATTGATACTTGAGTGTTTTCAAGCGTCGTTTCCGTCGAAGCAAGACTAGTACCTGAAGTAAAACGTGTTTTCAGTACCCCGTTTTCGAATTCATTTGCATCGTTTTTTCTATAAGATCAAAACCTGTCCGTAGTGAGTGATAGTCCTGATGTGTGTAATGTGTAAAAGTAATTTGCAAAAGTAAATCCGCGTAAAAAATCCTCGAATTGTCTGTGACGTTCTAAGTTGTGAAAATGCGCCGCAAAAGCCTAGTTTAGTTCATCACCGAAGTAGTAATAGCTTGGCTATATTCCCCATGAATAATTTATCTATTATATTATATTATATTATATTATATTATATTAAAAACTGGATCATGGGATAATGCAATTCGAGAGTTTTGATTGGCTAAGCCATCATGGGTTATGAGCCATTATACCATGATCTACGAACACGGCAACCATACGCGTGATTTTTTGGGCCTTTTAATTTTTATTGTAGTCTAGTTTTCTATATTTTGGGGGCGTTTTCAATAAAACAATCATTCCACTCGCGCTTGTTGAATATGAGATGATGATAGCCAACGAGGCGCGTAGCGCCTCGTTGGCTATCTATCATCTCATATCCAACGCGCGCTCATGGAATAATCGTTAAATATTATATTTTAGTAAAATCCAACTAGTGGTCTATTATCAATGCTGCGTTCTGATTGGTTGAGCTACTACAGTAGTAGGCTATTTGTTATAGCCCACTAGTAGCGAAAAGCGCCGGCTTTGAAAACCAAAGCAACAATTAAAGTATAGCTTTAACTAGCGAAAGATGTTTTGTCTCGATACTTTTTTGACCAACTAGTTAGATTTTACTCAAACAATTATTCCTCTCGCCCTCATGGCCTCTGAGTCAATAGCCCCTTCGGTCTTCGGCCTCATGGACTATTGACTCAGAGCCCATTCGGGCTCGAGGAATAATTGTTAAATAAAATAATTAGGATAGTACGCGCACTCTCATTGGTCAATAGCTGTGTTTAGATGAGAGTATGGAAACACGGCTGTGATATCACGAATTTTGATTGTTTGTATGCTGTCAGACACTCGTTTTGATTGGCTGGTAGGAAATAAGAGCGTGTATCAAGAAAATCTGTTTCAATCAAGAATTTTCCTTCATTTGTCGTATCTTTGAAAAATATTTTATAAAAGCAATACAGGACTTTTTTCCGTCTTTTCATAGCCTCATCTAACACTCGGGGAAGTTGGGAGAATTCTCGACAGTTATGCAATCCCTCGACTGCATCTCGGGTTTGCATAACTGTCTCGAATTCTCCCAACTCCCCCTCGTGTTTAGATGAGGCTATGGAAACACGGAAAACGTCATCTATTGCTTAAATATTATATAATAAATATTTATCTATTAATAAATCTTGACATTTGAGGTCACAGACTTGCAATGCAGAAAGTCTGACGGTGAAAACAGAAGTGCATAGCAGTTTGCAACGTCAAATGTATAATGGACCGCGCCCCTTTCCAGCTTTTTAAGGAGGCTCGAAATAGTTTCTCCTTTTTTTCAAACAAACAAACATATTCTGTTCTTAGGTACAGTTAGGGTAATCATGGCAAGACGAAATTTGGCCAGGGTATTAAGTACCCATCATAGATTTCTCACATCACAATTTCCTTCAAAGTAACGTTACCATGGCAACGATATAAGGCATTTCTTTCTGCCTTAAAATCAAGATATGTTATCTTTTTTGAAAAAGCGGGATGGTGAAATCTTCCCATTCAGCGTTACCAGATAATGTTAGAAATAATCTCTAAAATATTTAAAGTTCAACAAAATCTGTAGGTTAGTTTTTCAGAAAAATCACTTTTTTTTTAAATATCTCTAATCCTTTTTTACCTACAGAATTTTTTAAAATTTGAAAGACAAACGTTTTTAATTTAATCTAAGCTAATTCACAGTCCGGAAGCAGAGAAATAAACGAGTAAAGTTGAAAATTCAGGAAAAATGAGGCGGTTGCAACATCAGCATTAGGGAGCTGAAGCACTCACGTTTTTGAGACGCGGACCGCAACCGGAAGAGAACATTGCACGTACCAGGACAGTGGTGTCTCCCAGATTTCTATATTAATAATCTCTAATGGAGAAAACATACCGAATAATCTAATTGTGGTTATGTGAAGACAAGTTAAAAGGGATAACAGCTCACTTCCAGTGTCCTTCCGCGTCTCAAAAATGCGCGTGCTTAAGCTCCCTATTTTGGAGCTACAGGCCAACGCAAAGGGATATAAGTGACCATTAAACTTTTTGCGTACAATTTTCGTAGTTTTCGTGAATAGGAGATGTCTGTTTATATTCCCTATATATAGGACTTAGAAGAAAGGTCAGCGAAATTAGCGGTATTTGTTTATTTCTAGTGAGCCATTTTTAATCATGAGCTGACGCGAGCAGGTGTGTCGCTTACGCGCGGGCGCTCAGCTGAAAACCATTTCGAGCCTCCTTAAAGGTGACAGATTATCAAAGATGTTACCAAATCGGAAAACTTTGGGTGTTAGTCGACTAAAGAGAATGGCTAAAGCGAGCTCGGAAATGGCAAAGTAATGCCATAGTAGACAGTCATTCAAAGAATTTATCTTCCAGATGCGAAGAAGAGGATGTAGAAATGTCAGAGGATGCCATATTCTTGCTGACAAAAATTGCTCAAGAAACGTCCCTGCGATATTCCATTCAACTTATTACTGCCGCCAGTCTAGTGTGCCGGAAACGAAAGGTACTGAACGGTTGTGGGACTTTATTTGATGCGGATTTATTGCAGTTACCAATCTTCAGATTTGGCAAGGTTAATGTGTATACGAGGTTTAGTGTAAGTACATCCTTCCAGTTTCAATTTGCCGCCGTCGCAGGACTTTAAACGCTCTTTCCGTGCTTATGGGCTCAGAAGAAGGCTTTGGAACAAGAATTGATTATCGAGCGATTGCGTGGAGCATGCGAAGTGAATTTGAAAAGGCGTTCTCTGTAAATCTGTATTAGGAACCAAATCTGAAGGTCGTGTTTAATAGGTGTGGCTTATGTTTTGGGGACGGGCTTTCCCATATAAAGGTGTATTACTTGCTTGCTCACGTGATTAGAAGCGATATTGGTGGCTTGAAACCAAAGAATGACGGCCATTTCTTTCGGTTTTCATCCAACATTACGTAGGAGTATACTGCGTCTTTGGCACATGTGCAGATACATGTACTTACATGTGGCTTGCGACGCAAAGGTTTCGTCACGCAGCCATTTCTTTCTTTGGGCTTCATGACGCGAAACGCCAGAACGAAGGTTTGCGCATGACGTTATAATAGATTCCACGATATGAGGCGGAAATAATTTTCGCCAATGTCCCATCCTCCTTAAATATTCGTTGTGAAATGGTTATTTTGCCATTCCCACTTTTTCTAAGATTTCCGTCGAAGTAGTTAAGACGCAAAAAGGCAAGGCGCGGGTGAAGTACAAGAGAATCGAAACACAAGATCTCTGATCGTGTTACGCTGTAGAAATTACATAAATCTGCTAGGGGAATGGCGAGGACTGGAGGATGTTACAGCGTGGAAGATGATCATTCTACTGCAACCTTGTAACCAAGTTTTATCCTTGCCCCAGTATTTACCTTGGTGTTCTCACGTGAGTGCTTTTTTTATAGTTTACCCATTTTATCTTGCCTCTAGGGAACCGAGGTCAACGTCGATGACATCAAACGTGTTTACTCGTTATTCTTGGACGAGGCACGCTCGGCCCAGTTTCTCAAAGAATATCAGACAGAGTTCATGTTTCACGAGGACGAGGCGGCTGATCCGGGGTCGGAAGCAATGGAGACTGAGGCTGATACTGGCTCATGAACATCTGATTCCCATTGTACGTTGTGTGGTTCTGTGCGTTGCTATACTACTTAACCTAGGTTTCTGCGTCATCCTTTAAATGTTGATCGGACATTAAGAGCAGGAACTCTAAGGAAACAGAAACATTGCACTCGTTTATTTGACTTCTCGATCTGTTTTCTATGTCAATGTGACTAGACGGCTTTGAAAGAAGGACACAGTGAAAGAGGAAATACACGGGCGTTGAACAAGTGTAATCGAACGAATTCCAGCGGCGAGCAAATGATCCCTTTACACACGGACGGACTGACTGCAGCAAGTTTAGTTAAAAGTGGTGTAGTTAGTACCCGCAAGATTGTAATTTTGGTTTCTTACCGTTGAAAAGAAACTAGTAGGGACAGTACATTATGTGCTCGCTTCATGTGTTCACGTCGTGGATTCAATTAAAGCGATTTTAGTCTTTTGTTTTAGTAATCAGATCTTCGATGGTGAGGACTCTCCTAGACAGGGGAAACGCGTAGCCTTCAACGCAGACCTTCCACCCCTCACGAACGTCTGCTGAAACGAAAAACCACTTCCGTTCAACAAATGAATAAAGGGGGTAGTTTCTAAATAACCTGTGGTGCTGCGTCGGTATGGAAGTAGTACACGAAGATGTTTGGTTTTATCAACGGAGTTGATAATTTAAATTGACTACCGTACACACACCGTATTTCAATTTACATTATCAACTCCGTTGATAAAACCAAAAATTTTTGTGTACCACTTCCGTTCAATACGAGGTTACTCAATACTGGATAAAGTCCTCTGATTGGTCCGTAGTCCACGAACGGAAGTGGTTTTTCGTTTCAGCAGACGTTAGTGGGAGAGGAACGCGTGACGAAGCCCCAAGAACGTCTGCGTGGGAGGCTAGGAAAACACTTCGCTCAATCTGGGAAGAAGCGAAAATAAGGGTGCCTCGCCTCGCCTCGCCAAAGCCACGGAGTCGTTGGATATACGCAATTAAGGGACATGGTCTTGTTTTCATTTCATTCTGTCATTTTGTTCATTACACTCAAGTTCCTGAAGAAAAGTTTGAGGTTGGGAGATGTCGTTCACCTTTCCTTGCGCCTGTTATGCCTGGTCCATTGCAAATGATACAGCCTGTCAACCAAATGTTTTGAAAATTTCTAGGGCCAATAAGTTATTATTTTAAATCGGTTTATCCAAAAATGCAATAATTTTAACAGCAAAAGAAAAATTGCAAAATGTTGTGCCACCTTTATAACCCGGCGGCCATGCTGGTCAAAGACAATAGAGTTCGTGCCCGAAGCCTCTAGTTTATGTGATTGGAAGCGAGTTTCAGGGTGCCAAACAAACGTTTTCAGTCCCTCGCCTCGGGATTCAAAATAGCCCGCATCTGGAAAAAGGCCCTACGACGGAAATGAGGCTCCTCTAAATCGGCATTACTTCCCGCCATTTTCCGAGCGCGCCACCGGCCGTGCCACCCGCGTCAAATCAAATTTCCCGCCATTTTGTGTTTGATAATTTCCTTTTTTGCATTAATTCTCCATTTCTTTGTCAACCTTGGTCTGCAACTGAAAGAATTTAGTTTTAAATTTGTCGTTTGGCGATTTTTGAGTTGCAAATTCGATCCCAGAAGCTAAAATCAGTGAACCTGATGTCAGCAATAAGACAAGCTAAGTACAGTAAGTAGCTGACCTACGATACAAGTTTGAATGAGAGTATTTTTTTGATCATTTTAAGTTTAGAGTCCAAAGTTTGAGCTTGGTTCTTTTCCCTATGGCTGGGTGTATAAATTCAAAGTTAACCTGTGAACATAAGAGGAACACGTTATAAGTTGTGTGAGGACAACTAATTTGTCCCTCATTAGGCGTACGTAGCTTTTTCCAAATCTTTCTAAGCTTAATTAAATTAGAAAGTCTTTGTCTTGGTGTCATGTAAGAAAACTTATGCTCTTCCGAAACTTGATTTAATATGTGGATAACCCTTCTCACAGAAAAAATGTTTAGAGAAACACTTCTGTTCTATGTTTTCAAAGTTTGAGCCGTATTAATCTCTAAGAACTTGTTTCACGGTATTAAATGGCAAAACTATTTTCCTTCACAATATTCTCCTTTTCTGTTTTGTTATAAACGAAACATTGTGTAGGCTTCGAGCTCGACACCTCTACTTTTGGAACCACTGGTGTACAAGGATCTGCTTCTAGCAGTTCATTTCTGAGTGGAGGTTCAGCTTCTGCCTTCCTACCGCCTAGGCCAAGCACATCTTCAAGGACATTTTCAGCAAACAACTGTTCTAGGTCTGTACTAATTATGTGGCGCATTCTCTTCGTGATAAACCGAAGTTCGTTTTACTCAAAAGTCCTTTAGGGATGCCTTTGCTTAAATTCTTGAGACGCGAAAGAAATTCACAGTTTCATAATCCAAGTACCCTAGGGATAACGTCTCCTCTTGGGGGAGTTCTTCAATGTTCTCTTCCTGTTCCTGGCTTCCCTTTTCCTCCCTCCAGACAGGCAGAGGGGTGAAGTCCCTATCAGGGGGGTAAGAAGGAGTCCAGGAACGGGTTTACTATAAGGTCCCAAAGGTTATAACTCTTTGACATATTTTAGAGCGCCGCTTGTTATTGCGCATACGTTCTGCGCATCTCGAGATACTCGAGTTTCCTATCGGTGATGCTTACTAATGCAGGGATATTTTTGCGCCGGTTGAAACTATCCGGAGAAAGTACATTGTAGTAAGTGCTCCTGGTATCCAAAAAGAAAATGGGGGGTAATCATGCATTTTTGAGAGATAATTAAGCTTCAATTTGAGAAAGAACGCCATACATTGCTTTGTATTTTAAAGCTGTTTACAAATCTTATTCACGAATTATCTTTGGAAAATGCGTGGTTACCCCCAACTTTCTCTTTGGATGTCAATATCAACATTTCCTTCATAATCATAAACCGGGGCAAATATACCTTTTGAATTAGTAGGCACCGTCCTTAATGATACTTGGCCTTACACATTTGAAGCAGCACCCCTTCCCGCAAAACTTAAAGGGTGAAATTTTTAAGTAGAATCCAAGACTCGATTGCATAAACATATTCGCTTCAATATTCAGTCGAACTTGCTTGCAGCTTAATCGACTATTTGGGTCGCCACGCAGCTCTCGGAACGACTCTCGGTGATTGGTTCAGAAAACAATGGACACAAAGAACGATAGAAAAGAAACAATGGACCATGATGTAAAATACAATAGAGCTGCGTCCTAATGGAATCCAGTGAAATTTATGGAGGTTGTAAAGGGCTGAGTATGAAAAGTTGTGAGACTCTTTTCTTGCATAAAGTTCCAGCAAAGCACAAACTCCAAGCGGCACCCTTCGGACACCTGTTCCAGGTCCCAGTCTGGTCACGTCGAGCAGCACCTCGCACAGGACTCCTAGCTCACGACGAACTCCACATTTATCAAGCACTAAGCCTGGTGTTCCTACCTCTTCTGTTGTAGTGGGTAAGTTTTCTCGCTGTGGGGGACGGTCCATATCAGCACGCTTTAGCCAGCGCCACAGAGACTAAATGTTCAATCGTTCAGACGAGTTGAGCCATGAAGTGACAATTCACCTGACTGGAGCAGAGCGAAATCAATGGCCTTATTTGGACTTGATGTCTAACAAACGTACTTTAACACTTCAATTGCCACCGCACTGACCGACTTGCAATTTTTTTTTCTTTTTTCGTTAAGAATAGCTTCGCGTAACAGTATCCTAAGGATGCTGGGGAACTTGATGAGATTTAACTCTACGGGTATAAATTAGGTACTTCTGATGTAAAGTCGTTTACACCAGTCCAGTCCACTAGTATTGAATTATCATTTAGTACTCTTTTTAGCCTTGTGTTCAGTTCAGTTCAGTTCAGTTCAGTTCAGTTCAGTTCTTTATTTTCTAAATAGGTATTTTTAACAAATTGGACATGCCCACAGGTAGCAGATGCTAATTTAGGTGGGTCATGTCGTGACTAAAAAGAGTAGGTAGACAAGTCTACAGGAAAATCAAGAAGATAAATGTACAAGAATATATATTATAAAATTAAGTTTGTGAGCTAATTAGTACCACATTAAGAGAAAGCGCCATGAGATATCTTATTTTACAAAAGAGATATGAGATATCTTATTTTACAAAAATTCTCTATTATAATAAAAGTTGCAATTTTAAAACTTAAAATTAAAGGTACTTGATGCTGCCAACAAATTTTTCTTTTAGCAATTGTTGAAGGACGTGGACTAGCAAAAGGAGAGATTGGCATGGCCAGTATTGATCTGAAAAAGCCAGAACTAGTTCTTTCACAAGTAAGCCAACTGCTTATCACAGACATACTCGGAATCTCGCTTTTCTGTTTACCTAACCAAATAGAAAAGGTACTTTTTCTATCAAGTTTGCACGTTGAAGGCTTGAAAAAACCCAGTAAAAATGTCTAAAAAAAAACTTTGATGTTTCTGCTATGTTACAGTTCTCAGATAACCAGACATATGTGAAGGTACTGACACGACTGCAGATTTTGGAGCCGTTGGAAGTATGTTTTGCAATACTACCGTATTAAACTAATTCGGTGGGACTCCTAGAATGGCAATTTAATTGTTCTCATGTCCTTCTTCTTGTTTTATCATTGCTGATCTTCATTTTCTTTTCGCTTTGTTTTTCTTCCTCTTCTCTATGACCTTTTACGGGCAAATCTCTTTTTATTAAAATTCGGTCTTCCTGTTACGTAAGGCTGGTCTTTTCATATATTTTCATGCACAGAAAAAAATCAAAATACACAACAACAAAATATTTTCAGTTTATGACTTGAAGAGCCTGTCCCTCGAGGTTTTCATGTAGAGAAAATTAGGGTATTCGAAATGCACCCGAAAAGTTACTTTGAGGTTTCGAGGGAAGCATGTCGGTTTATATATTTATTTATTGCGAGCTATATTTATTTGTTTGTTTACGTATTTATTCATTTATTTATTTATTTACTAAATTATCTCCTTTTATATTAATTTTTGCCTTTTCTCCTTGTAACTGACGATTTGTCTCTGGATTTCTTGCTCGTTGGGACGTCATAATTTCTGTCTGCTGTGTTCATTTTGCAGATAATTATGCCCAATACGGCATGTGAAAATGGAAATTTGTCTACTTTGTTCAAACTCTTAAGTGATCAGCTTCCATACACAAATCTCTCAGCAGTGCAAAGGAAATATTTCAACGAAGCAAAAGGTATTTCCCATGGTTTTTACAAAAATTGACTAGAATATCTGATTATAATAAATAACTACCGCCTTAAAAATTATTGAAATCTGACAAGATTTGGTAAGAGAGTCATGTCACCTGCAAATTAGGTTTAGATTTCTAGCAGTTGCTGCTTCTTTACGAGAAGTTCACTTTTTCGCTACTGTGTTGTTTTCTACTAAACCTCTCCCCCCTTCCCTCACACTTCCGTGATCCATACAAAAACCTAGCCTCCCCCCTTCCCACTTTCAAACGTACTCCGCGGCCCCTGATTTTAGGCCGAGTTGTTTGAATAAAAAAACTATGACAACTTAAAGGTTTTAAGGCGATTTCCTTCCCCCCGACATACCCCGGGCATTTGACCATCTCTTGTGACAAAGGAGTGGAAATTTAACTATTGACTGAAGCAGTGGGGCTGGAAGTTTCGAAGTTACAGGTTTAAAAGTACCTTTTTACGGTGAGTCCAACGAACTGTACGCGTGATAGAGAATTTTTATTATGTGCAAGTGGATCACAATGGAAAGGCTTTAAAAGCTCTCCTGTTTTTTCGTGTTGTCTGTAACTGAAAGATAATTTTAAAGTGCAAATGAACATACAATAAGTCGGCATAGCTTTGCAGGCCTTGATTGGAGGGATTTTTTTAATTTCTCGTCGCAGAGGTGAAGCATTTGAACATAACTTTTAACCCTGGAAAGGGGTCATTTGAATGATGTAATTGAAAGTTCGAATGCGTGTTCGTGGAGGTTGCCAGGTGGAATGTTGAAGTTTCTGATTGATCATGCCGGTTCCCCGAAGCATGGTCAGCGCCAATCAGCGTTAACTGAATACCATGGAAACCTATAGGTTTTTACGCCTTTTAGCGTTAACCAGGCTTCGAGCAACCGGCCCCTACAGTTCATTAATCTACCACTAATGATGCCTCAAACAACTCGACCCAGGTGGTTTGATTCACGACCTTGTTTCATTGCAGGTTTAGAGTACGTGAAACAGCTTTGTGTTCCAGAATATAACACCGTTGAAATGGAGGTTGCTTCAAAGTTAGTTGGCGTAGCTGGCGTCGTTAATAAACTAGTCCTTATTGGCTACTAAATGAATGAAGGGGGTAGTTTCTAAAGAAACTGTGGTGCTGCGTTGGTGGGGAAGTAGTATACAAAAATTTGGTTTTAAACGGAGTTGATAATGTAAATTGGCCACCGTACAGAGATTCTAAAAGCTGACGTTTCGAGCGTTAGCCCTTCGTCAGAGCGAATCCAACGTCAGCTTTTAAAATCTCTGTACGGTGGCCAATTTACATTATCAACTCCGTTGATAAAACCAAATTCTTATTGACTACTAACCTAGCAAGATTCGTGCTCCGTAGGCCACAGTATTCGTAGTTGGAGAAAACATTGAGAAGTGCTTATTTAATTTGGGCAAAATGTCATGGAGTTGAAAAACATAGCTTCACCTTTTAACCTAAAACCGTTTGTTTCATGTTGAATATTCCTTTCACCATGTAACATTACCGGCCATCTGATCAACATGCTTCGGAACGCTACGTTTAGTTTTTAAATAAGTTGTTCTTTTGTTTCCTTTTTTCAGGTATTATTGTTTGGCAACAGCCTCCGTAAGTGTCCAGGAAGGTTTAATGCCTCACCAACATTAAGATCTTTTTCTGTCTCCTCCTCCTCCTTATCCCCATCATCATCATCATCATCACTATTATTGTCATCAAGTTTAAGTACCCTCATTAATTAGCAGTGTATGTTGCGTCAATTTTATAGTTCGTAGAAGCACTTTGCAACTACCCCCTCTTTGTTGTGGTAAAATTAGATTCAGCCTATTTTCATCTAATGACATTTTGATAATTTACAGGCATTGCTTAAGTATGTCGAGTTTATACAGAACATTGTTTACGCTCCTGGTTCCGTTAAAGTTGTCTTTAAAGGAAGTGAGAAGACCGCGATTATAGGTTAGGTATATGATTAACTTGACTTAAGAGGAACTGTGAGTCACGAGAATGTCTTACGGTTTCTTCCGATGCAACTATTGCTACCAGTGCAGGAAACCTCGTCCCCTTCCTTCCACCTCACTTAGACTTGCGACCCACTTCGTTTCATTTTAAAAAAATTAAAATCAATAAAACAATGCTTCGTGATAGTCTGCGTTTCACATAGTCAACGACTTTAACTCATCAAAATTTATTTGAATTCCAGACTAACCTAGAAGATTGAGGCTAAATTTATGGACAAGTCGCTCGATTTTCAGCAGTAGTTTAAACGAATCTGTAAGAACTTTAATTCTTGACTGGTTCGGGCTGCATGCGAACTATTCATTTTATATTTCAGTTGATGTTGATGACTCAGACTGTGTATTCAAAATTGATTTTAATTCTTAACTAAATATCCATACAGGCTTAATTTTATATATATAAGTAGTAGTATCGCACCCTTTAGACCCATTTTGACAGTTAGTTATCAAATGACCTCATCAATCAAAAGACAAAAGAAGGGGGCATGCATAAATTAAAGGCAAGTTGGGGCATGACGCAACACGGTGTAACCCAAAGAGACATGTGTAACAACACGTGCATCCCATGTCGCCGATACTATACTACTTATAGACATAAGTCGGATAATTCAAGTTTACGAAACCGTACATTTCAATGGTCTATGTTAATATTGCTTCACTTTGACAGATGCTTCCACCGCTAAAAATCTGGAACTAATTCAAAATGCAAGGGACCCCAAGAGTGGTCATTGCCTTTACGGCGTTTTGAACCACACAAAGACTTCCGGAGGAGGTAGATACCAATACAAGTACTGATGGCTTTCAGTTTTCTGACGTCGTGTATTTGCTCTTCTTTCTTTTCACAACAACTTTTATTTCTTTTTACAGCTCGTCTCTTAAGATCCAATGTTCTTCAACCTCCATGTGGTACGTGCATTTTAGGTAGTGTTTAAGGGGTCTTCTAAATGTGATCAATTAAAAGTAAATTTGGAGAAATATTATGTTTTTAAACTGATACTGTGGAGATGAACTGATAACACCTCTGCAAATATCCGTAGGCATGTAGACAATATTCCCCTGTCTTTTTTTCCAGATGAAGAAACCACAAACGTACGTTTGGACAGCGTAGCAGGTGTGTAAACTCATTTCAAATGCATCATCAAATGCACGTCAGATGATACCTTGGTCAGTGGATTCTTCATGTAACTGATTAATAAGTTACGTTAATGTTTCAGAACTTACAGACAAGGAGGTCAGTGAATGCTTTGCTTTCTTCTTTTCTTGATTAACATATGGCGATGATGATGCTTGGATTTGTTTGTACGGCCTTCTTAAATAGTTTTATCGTTCTCTTTTGAGGTGTGGGTGTGGAATCACAAGAACTAGATTACAGGCAATCTCGTTGACTTGTCTATACCACTTAAGTTCAATGCCTTTGCCCCCTAATTCACTAGTATACGTACAAATGTCTGAGATAAATTCAGTGAATTTGGGAAATTCCATTTTGCAACATGAGGTACGTATGCAAGGATCGGGGAACCTTTGCAAATAGAAGGAAACCTAAAATCTTGGATTTTAATCTGCCAACGAATAAGTTCTATACATCTTTTAATGATCGTAGCCTATTGTCAATACATTTTGATCCTTAAGATGTTTATTTTTTCCCGATCGTTTCCGCCCCTTTTATCACATGTGATCCAGGACCTATTCTACGGATTGCAGTCTGGTAAGTTCAACACTCAATGTTTCAGAAGGTGTACAAGTAACTGTCAGTTCAAGGGATCATCGCCTTGATGATCTCTTGGTATGAAACATCTCTCGCTTAAATAAAAGCTTAGTCTTTGTCCCTCGTTCCTCTAGTGCTTGATTTCCCTATATTACTATAGTTCATTGCCTTGATTTCGTCTTGTTCAATTGCCAAGCAGTGACTCAGGAATAAGTTACGTTTTGTTACCTATCGGTGTTTAACTCATGATTCAGCAGACTTTTGAATATTTGCCATTTCCGTTTGGCAATACATTTGGTTTGTTGTTGATATCAGTGCTTTTAGTATCGTACATGCATGAGTTAATTCAGTGTTAGTGCCAGATTTTCTTTTTCATTATTTTACAGTGATTGAGCGTTTCTTGGATGTTGATCATCTAACCTCAATGTGCGTTCAAATCCCCAAACAAGAAACCGTCAAAACCGCGGAGTCCAAGATCACCACGGTCATTTATTTAAAACACACATTGGAACTGGTAGAGCCTCTCAGAGACGCCCTCAAGGAAACAGAGGCCGAGCTATTCAAAGCTTATTACGAGGTAAACGGAGTGAAGATGTAGGCTTTTTTCAGTCCCAGGTGAAATGAAATTGAGTCGCAGGCTGTAAATGGTAAGCATACATAATCCCTCCACAGAATGCATGATCTCTGTGAACTCGGTAGAATGGACGAAGTATATAACATAGTATATGACACTGGCAAGCATTTGTTCTTTACACACCTGTATTGTATTTAAACGAACATGAGCTGAAGAAATTTGTGTTATTTGTCTCAGTCTCTCAACGATAGTAGATTTTCAACCATAATGGAGAGGATTCAGACAGTTATCCACGATGATACAAGATATCAAAAGGGAACTCTCAACATGAGGACGCAGAAATGCTTTGCAGTGAAGGTAACTAAGGAATGTTACCTTCTTCCTGAAAAATCTACATCATAATGATATTTTGTCTTTTTGGATGCTCTGTTTCAATTCACTCTGCAGGAGGTTTAATACTAATGATAAGGCCTTCTTTTTACATATCATACTTGACCAATTTTCGACTTTGATGCGATATGGATGACAGCCTCACATTAACGGTAAGGTCTTATTTTGATTTCAATGACTAGAAAAAGAATCATGCCGAACTAAAAGTACCTGGAATAGATACACTTGAATTTTCACATTGATTTCCACACCTGCATGTTATATGAATGATTCACTCTTTTTCGCCAGGCCTTCTGGACGTGGCTCGGAGAACCTACACAGAGATTGTTGACGATATTACTGGTAAGATGCGCATTTCCCTTTTAATAGTAAGCTCCATTCTAATCTGGTCAAGGAGGACCCGCGACTACAATTTCATATCTTTTTCTCTTCATTTTTTGGAACAATGAAAAAATATCCAGTTCGATGCGTTACCCTTACTGCTGAACAAAGTGTGTTTGCTTCAATTATTTGTCCTTCCCTTTTATCGTTCCCGCTTCCGGGAATAAAATCATGAGCGCTGTATTTGCAGAAATGATCAAGCAGTTGGGTGAAAAGCACAACCTTCCTCTAAAGACCGGCTTTAACGCTACCCGAGGATTCTTTGTACAGCTAACTCTCAACAGGGATCAAGATATTGACCTCAAATCACTCCCTGGTGAATTCTTAAAGACAGTGAAGGCCAGAAGCGTAGTTAGCTTTACGACGGTAGACCTGGTAAGTAATTATTCTAACACAAAAATAAACTGACTTGTAACAAGGAGTTATATAACGTTGTCAAGCAGGAAAAATTGAATTGGGGTCAGCGCATAAACGCACTCATTAAAATGGTTACAAGCAAAAGAACAAACCAAAGAGCTCAATGCTGTTGGACTTTCTGTGGAAGGGGTGGCAGATAGAGGGGTAGAGAGAGATAAATCCTACATAAAACTGGCGAGGATGCTCATCGAGAAGTTAAAATTTACCTTCTAAACGGGACCAAAGGTGATCCATTTGGGTGTCATTTGAGCTTTTATAGACTGGCACGAAAAGGGAGAGTTTTAGAAAGAAAACAAAGGCTTCAATAATTACAGTGCTGATAAATTTGTTATCCTCCAATAATTTCTTCTACTTTAGCACATTTTTCGAACATCTACAGGGTTAATCACTTTACGTGTAAAGCCAGAGTTGGCATTTTTGTCCTTGGTATGCAAAGTAGCATCACTCTGTCATAGGGAATTATATGAACAATCGGTGCATTCCCAGGGCACCGATCCCGAGGGAGGGGACGTATTGGTTGGCTCTTAATTAATGGATTTATATGGTTGGCTATTCATAATATTTTAAAATTTAACTCAAAGATAATCTTCTTACCGAATTGTTGTGTTTGTTCATCTTTACATGCACGTCTACAGATAAAACTGAATGGTACGTGTCATTATACAGCTTAACATGCTTTTTCTTTGTTTGATTGTTTCCCTGAATTTCAACTGATATCTTCACCACTTATGTTTCTTTTCTTCAGACAGAATAAAAGAGTCTTTGAATGAAATATATCTTATGACCAACGTGTAAGTTCATTACAAATAACATGTCTTTTTGGCATGTGAAGTAAAAAGCACAGTTTGAAATTGAACAACATTTTAATCCACAATTAATACACAGTGTGGTATCCGAGCTTCTGGGTGAAATCCGCGAGCATGTGGGTTGTTTGTACAAACTTGCTGAGCTTGTCAGTGTGTTGGATATGCTGGTTTCATTTGCTCATCTCTGCACTCTCTCTAACTATGGTGAGTTTGACCAAACATCAGTTTGTTTGCTGTTGCACAGGCGCCTCAAGGTTTACAACGCGATTTTGTAATGCATCTAACTATTAAGTAACAAGAGACATTAATAGCGCGAAAAGTTCAAAATTGAGTTTTAAAAAAATGTATTTTTCTTGCCATAAACTTTCCCTACCTAAAATATGTTGTTCACTTCTGTTTTGTGTCGATTCATAAGCCATTTTAAGGCCGTCTTATCGATATATAGTGAAATCAGTACTCGTTTATACCATCTTAAAGGACGCGGAGGCTGCACACTCGTCACCTCGGGGAACCGAATATCACTCCACAATTTGATCTCCCTTCAAAAGTCCTCAATCCCTATAAAATTTCACTTAAGACGATATAAACGAGTACTGATTTCACTATATCGACAAAACAGCCTTAAAATGGGTTATGAATCGACACAAAACAGTAGTGAATAACATATTTGAAGTAGGGAACGTTTATTGCACGAAAAAGACATTTTTTTTCAACTTAACTCTTTTAACTACATGATAGTCATGCGTTGCAAAACCGAGTTGTGAGCTTGGGTCGCCTGTGTTTTTTGTGGTCAGTCCTAATAGACCTTATTCACGATAGCCGCCATGTTGGATTTGCTATTATGTGTCGCTCTTGCAAATTAGCGACACACTTCTGAGGGGGCAAACAAGTTTGAGAGGTTATAACGAACATCTTAGCTACACAGATGATTTGTTTCACGTTCATTGAATGTTTACAACCTAAGCAGTAATATACAATCATTACACAAGTTACTTCGACGTTTTTTTTAGTGAAAAATGAGCAGATAACGAAGTAGAAAGCCAAAATGTCAAAGGCAATCAAAAGATATAAAATTATTATAAAAGGTACTTAGCTCTAAATACTAAAATGGACTTTTTGCAATGTTATTTCAATATTTCGAAGAGCCGATTTTCAGCAATTTGCGTTTTTTCCAGTGTTTGCCCCCCAGCATAACACATGGCTAATTTGCATGACAATTTGAAAACCAACATGGAGGCCATCGTGAATAAGGCCTAATTGAAGATCAACTGCTTCTGCAAGCGTGCTTTCACCGAAGAGATCATAACAGTTATTCCATGAGATTTCTTTATGCGATTTTTATCGCCGACAAACCTCATAGGTCTGACCAGAACAGTTGTTTAATCTAACTCTGTTTCAAGAATGGTGTTTTCTCGTAGTTATCGCAAGAAAACCATTTGTACCTTCAGATTCAACGATAATCGGTCGACAAAAGTAACGTGAACGTTTTTCCTTGCACGTGGAGTACTGCGAAACTTTTAACTAAAACGCCAATTTTTCCTCTGGAAAGCGATTCATTACTTGAAAGTTCAAATAGGACGTCAGCGGTGTTTGTTTTCCTGGCAAAATGTTCAGGCAAGTACATTGACCTATCCAGGTGCTTATTTCCAACAACTGTTAAACCATTGAAAACTCAAGTTATTCTTATCTTAGTTCAATTTAAGTTATTATTTTCTTAATTTATAATACACTTAACAAACTTACTCGATAATGAGTATACGAGAGAAGCTCCACTTCATTTCGAATTGTACGGGTACGACTATTAGAGCGACAAAATGAATAAAAAGGCCGACTGTACTTTTGCTATTTTAATAAAGACGACGGGAAATTAAAATCTAACACAAGACTTTATACGTTATAGTACAAACAAGAGCATTCAAACTTCAGTGATCATAGTTGTTCACAGCCGAATGAGAGTTTTGCAAAACTGAAAAGAATTTATACAGATAAATTATTCCTCGAGGATGTCGATCGAGAGAGCTTTGTTGAGTGTATTATATACACACACAATTGGAAATTGCATCTTTTCAAATATGCATCACTTTGTATTTGCTCAGTCTTCGATGTCAAGTGTAATTCCTCAATCGCCATTTCCCTTTGTCTCCTGTTGCCTACTCGTTTTAAACTTGATGGCAATAAGTCAGTCAACAATTGCAGTTTACTTTTTGTACCCTTATTCGACTTTTCAGTACGACCAGAATTTACGGACACCCTGGCAATAAAAGATGGACGTCATCCTATTCTGGATAAAATTCTTCCTGAGCCACCAGTGGCCAACAACACGGTTGGTATAATAAAACAAAAGAAAACACCAGTGGGCACTTCCCCTGTCTGGAACTGTGATACAAATAAAAATAATCAATTTGGTCATAGTCTCTTTTATTCTTCACAATTCAGTC
>NC_090877.1:47358189-47360689 GCF_036669935.1 Montipora foliosa | reverse complement strand
GGGAGTAGAAATACTCCTAGTCGCTTCATGCTACAGAAGCCGGGATAAGCTCCGGCCTAATGGGCCACCTGGCTCGTTAGCAGAGTTTACCTTTTTACTATTAGATTAGCCAAAATGGTAAAGGAAAACGAACTGTGCTTGGCCTTTGTTGAATAGTTTTGGAAATATACGGCATTTTGTACTAGTTCCCAGTCCCCTATGGAAGGTGATTTCTTTCTCGGACGTTTATTTAAAATTATCTTGAAATGTCCAAGCACAGAAATGATGTATCCAATATTGTTAACATCATAAAGGTAAATCCAGCTACCAGTAAATGATAAAAAGTGTTGCCGTTTAGCTGAGAGTTCTGCGCTGAAAATAACTTTGACATGTCACGTGATAATATATCATCCTATACAGCAGTTAAGGTTTCTCATCTTATTGCTGCTAACGATGTCCCATAGTTATTTCGTGTTATATAAAATGGATCAATAGTTAGACCACCCCCTCACTTATTTTTATAAAATAGATCTGGGCCCCGGCCTTAATTCACCTGAGCATGCTCCTCTAGTTTAGATCCATATTAGAGACTCGCACTCCCTAAACTGGACTTTCTTTCTTTACAGTTTGCATTTCAAGATTCAGGTAATTTATTACGTATGAACTGTGCATGTTTGCAAAATAAGATTATTGCTCAATCGCTACTGAACTGCTGGAAGCAAAAATTCCTTGAAAGCGAGCGGTTCTTTTCACGTTTGAACCACTAATAGACCCTTAATTAATACGATTATTCTATGCCCTATCCACACGAAATGTACATTAGAAAGGTGGGAACTCACATCTTATTTGTTGTGTTTCCTGGTAGAGATAAACTCATAAATTTTTTCAAACAATTTTTTTTTAGAGGAAGTTCAGCGATGAGGCCGCCAGTGAGAAAATAACTTACACCCATGTGTTATCAAAAGGGAGAACAGAAGAGAAACACTATGGTATTTCTTCCCTTTGATTTACTCGTTATGGGTTCACCAGAGGCAGACGACTAAAACTTAATTATTGTGAATTCATTAGCTATAGAACTGTACTAAGTTTCCGACTTATCCTTCCTCCTCCCCCTCGGGTCAATATTTGTTGATACTTTTCGAAAATAAGAGTTCTCTGGTAAAGCTTTATCTTCAAGGGTACTAAAAAAGTGATCTCTATTCGAGCCACAGCGATGAGTTTGGGGCTAACTGACGACATGTGGTTTTATCAGAATTCGTCTTTTGTTTTTACGGCGGGTTAAAGATTATTAGAGGGTTTCAATGGCCCAAAATTTAACCGTGAACCGTGAAAATCGCAATATTTTTACCGTCAACTGTCAAATGGGCAAGCCAATATTAGCCGTCAAATGTCTCAGATATCCATCAAGCTTAAATGGGTCATGTTATCCTGTTTGTAGATGATTGACGGTTTTCATGTATCACATAAATACATTTATGTGCCAAGTCCTGTAACTTTCTATGTGCAAGTCCGCTTCTAGCCTCGGGAAAAACCGGTTAGAAACATAACTGACTTCCATCTGTAAACACCTCCGGTGTCAAAAACGTCAGTCGTCATGGGTGACTTCGCATAACACTGCCGATGGTCCAAGGCGTAGACAGGCCAAACACGACGACTATTGGTCTCTAAGATACGAAATTGAAGGACCATGATCAGAGTTTTCAAGGATCTCCCTTTTCTGTACGAAATATGGAGAGGATTCTCTAAGGGTTGGTTTTGTAGAAGCTGCCAATTGGTGGATAAAATCAGTTTGAGATAAGGCACTGATAGGAGATATTATGTAACCAACGGCAAAATCTTTTTTACGCTTTTTGTTCATCCTTTAAAGCCGACATTCTTCAGATATGGACATATTCACAAATTAGGTTATCTAGATAGCCTCTGTGGCGTAAACTGTGTTTGCACTGTGCGATATTTTCTTCAAATTTGGGCTTCGCCTTTGATGAACCCTTTTCTGACGCACGGAGGGTGACAGGAGGTGAATTGCTTGCACCATTCTCGTCACCAGAGCCTCGGATCGACACAAGGCCTTTGGTAGGAGAACATGCGCCGTAGGGTTCTTATAGCCAAAAATTAGCTATTTGAACCTTACGGCGCCTGCTCACTCCTCGTGCTAAAACACGTGATGAACTGACCAATTACAGACACTTTTGATTGTTTTTCACGAAAACCAAAGAGTCAGGGTTCCCCAGAGCTCTTCTCTCCCTCAGTCAAGAGAAGAGCTCCGGGATCGAGATTGGTGCTTGGAAGGGTTAAATTGCGTGCGCACATCAAGAATAGAGTGTCTTTCAAATATCTCGCCCTTGAAAAACATGTATCTAAGAATGTTGTTTTTCTCTATTTGAAATGTCAGCTTTGAATATATTCGGATGATACCTATTTGCTAGCTCTGTGAAAAAATTATAACTGTCAACCGTCCAAACGGCTTATTTTTAACCGTCAACCGTCAAAGACTCCGTCCCCCATCAGTGAAACCCTGTTA
>NC_090877.1:47310689-47353189 GCF_036669935.1 Montipora foliosa | reverse complement strand
GTGCAGAGTGCCGGATTTATTTTGTTTTCAGAGTGGGATCGTATTTTGTGTTTGCAGTGCATTTTATTTTGCAAGATGAGTAATATGTGGCTGAATTAATGGAGAAAGGTGTGTCCTTAATGAGCCACCGTATTGATGAGGTACCGTAAGTCTCAAAAGCTGAGACCCCCGGATCTTAGTTTTAAGCGCAAACCGGAATTATGGAAAGCACTTTTGTGTCACGTGTTGACTTGCGTTGGGTAAAGTACTTATTTCCTAGCGTTCCCATTTCTAACTCGTTAGTTAAAAATCGTTATAGGTCCTTTTTACTCTCCTTAACGAGGAACGAACTTCTCATTGAGTAAGCTCGAAAAAGAGTTTAATAGCTGCGAAGTTAACTTCGAATTAAGCGTACTCGTAACGTCACTGCGATCTGCGAAAGTGATGAACAACATGGCTGATCCAAGGGTAGACGATAAAGACCTACTGGTTCAGGACGAAGACTTAAGTGTGACGTACCGGCTTCGTCGTTGCTGTTGTGGGAGCACAAAAAGAATCATGATTGCAGTTGCTGTTGTGTTGGTTGTGGCTGGAATAATCTTCGCTGTTGCGTTCGTCTTAACCAGGCGTAAGTGTCTCTCGTAGTTTAAAACCCGTCGATTTACTCACGCTGAAGCCTTTAGAATTCGAAGGTCTTGCACGCCTAAGAGCAGGCCACTTTGATCGAGTATACCAATCAACAATGATATCGGGAAAAGCATGCGATAGATTGATTGTTAGTGATTTGTATGAGGCATAAGTATATGCATGCTGCCTTACAGAGTCATGTCTTGAGTAAATATATCATATTCGGTGTTTTAGCGTCTTGTATCACGGAGTTTTTTCACTAGTTTTCATGTATTTTGATGAGCAAGACAAAACTCCAAAGAATGCTTAAAACTGGCCACGCTATGTTGGACGCTGTAACATCTTATAAGCATTTTATGAAGCGTGACAATCTTTGCGTGACGCGCGCGGTGAAAAAATGACTGAGAAGGTGTACAGTGTGTTTGTATATTCATTTCGAGCGTTTTCTGTTCAATTAAACTTAGAGTGGGATAACAAAGACACGCAATAATTATGATTTCCCGGTGGATATAGGGCTTATTTTCTGAAAGGCCAAAAAGCTCAAATGTTGCTTTTATTTGAACTTCTCATTGTAAGCAAGTACGTAAGTAACTTACAAAAATTTGGTTTATCAACGGAGTTGATAATGTAGATTGACCACCGTACAGAGATTCTAAAAGCTTTTAGAATCTCTGTACGGTGGTCAATTTACATTATCAACTCCGTTGATAAACCAAATTTTTGTATACTACTTCCCCACCGACGCAGCACCACAGTTTCTTTAGAAACTACCCCTTCATTCGTAAGTAACTTAGTCAACACTCATGGCCATTTTCCCTTTTTATTCAACATACACGACGTACAATCTACTGCAAACTTCAAAATAACTGAAGAAAGAAACAAACATTTTAAACATGCAGCAGATTCAGATTCAGAATAGGCGATGGAAAGAGTTGAACCCGGATTAATGGCTTCTTGTTCCAGTTTCCAATATCCCAGAATCGAGATTTTTAGAACAAATTCTGAGATTTTTAGAGATAAATTTGGGATTTATAGAAATTTTTTGGAGAATTTCTGGATAAATTTTTAGGCCATTTTTCAGGATATTTGTATTCGTGCCTATTTACCTCCACATATTGCAAACGAGCAAAGGCTGATTTGAATGCAAATGGCCAGTATTTAGATTAAAAAAATGAAAGACCAGCGATTTACAAAGTGAAACATAAACTAAAGATTTGAAGTCAGTGCCAAAACACACTTCTCTTTTTTTAAGAAAGAGAGCAATTCATACTGCCAAACAGGACCTTTTGATGAAAAACAACAACACCACGAAGCGGCAAGGACATACATGTACAACCAAAGATGGCGACGCAATGCGAACAACAGAATTAAGTCATGTGGAAAAATATTTATCCAATAGAAATGATCAACAGGGCTGCATGCATTATCATAAATTTATACCTCAAACACTCCCACTTGATAAACATGATGCATGGCTAATAAGAACTAAATGAACACTATGGAAAAAAACAAAAGAACTAATCTGAAGCTTAGGCAATGTCAATAACACCTAATAAATCTCTCAGTTTCTCAAAAGACAGTTTTCCAACTCCTTTGGTCATTATGTCTGCAAGCATGTCCCCAGTAGGACAGTAAATCACTCTGATTTCATTTGATAGAACTCTTTCACAGACAAATGATGACAAATGTCAATTTATTTGGTTCTACTGTGGTATCTTTGCCAATTCAATGGCACCTTGGTTGTCTTCATAGATGGTGGTTGGGGCATTGGTATACTGAGAGATAACTCCAACTGCAGCAGCAATATCTGGTCTTGCTGCTTTCGACATATTGGTTAGACGTCCAATCACATGTTGGTAACTTAAGTCTGAACATTGAAAGGCTCTTCATCTGGTGATAACTGTTGAAACTTCCTTGTGGGCTCAAGTGGGGTAGAGATGGGTCTACAGTTTTCCATTCCAAATTTTGTGAGGACTTTCTCTACGTAGTTAGGCTGAGTTATGGTCAATGTTCTGTTCTCTCTGTCTTGCTTGATTGACATACGAAGCAGGTAGTGCAGGGTTGTCATTAGAAATCTAAAAGGTGTGTATGATCTGAACTGATTAGGTGGCTGAAGTGATTTATGCTTGCTTACCAAGCATGGCGTGTTGCGAAGCAACATTCCAGAATTCTGGGGCATATTCGAGTAACATTATTTTTTTTAGCCAGACATTGATGTTAAAATGTACAACCAAAGATGGCGATGCAATGCAAACAACAGAATTATGTCATGTGAAAAACTATTTATCCAGTAGAAACGATCAGCCGGGCAGCATACATTATCATAAATTAATACTTCAAACATCTTTTACTAACAGACCCTACTGGTTGATTAAAGCTTAACTGCACTTCAAGTTCATTGAAGCCGAACTGGTCGCACTGCCAAAGGAATTTAAAATGACACAGTGTGCAGTGCTCTTTTTGGTGCCTTTTTGTGGGGTGCTAAATTAGACTTGGTTGTATGTTGCAATGAAACATAATGTAAGATTCTCAGTGAGTTAAAAACATTTTGCTTCTTTTACAAAGCAAAATTTTAAGGGTATGTTTTACACTCATGGACAATTTAGAACCGCGACTCTAGATGAAAGTGCCATCCGTGGCCGTGTACTAAATTATTATGCAAGAATAAGTTCTCACATAGAAAAACTACTAATGGATAATAAACAAAATGATCAACCTTTATCTATCTCCAATTGCCTTAACAATTTTTTCTCTAATGTTCCTTAGATGTTAGCATCACAACTGCCTAAATCTAATAAAAGCCCTACCTCTTATCTTTCTCAGAAACAAAAACAATTTCGATTTCCACATGTCTCTGAAATAGAGATATTTTTATTACTAGAAAATCTGGATAGAAACAAGTCATTCGGGTGTGGCAAGATTCATCCATTTTTATTACAAACCGCAGAATTTCAAATATAACGTCCTTTAACATTCATTCTTAATCTTTCTATCAATCAAGGCATCTTTCCTGATAGTATGAAACTTGCAAAAGTTGTTCCAATTTTTAAACAAGGCTCTCGCTTCGTGTGTAATAATTATCGACCTATCTCAGTTCTATCTTCCATAAGTAAAATATTTGAGAAATGTATTTTTAATCAGCTAATGTTCTACTTTACGAATAACAAAATGATTTCCACAAAGCAATATGGATTCAGACCAGGCCTCACAACTTCTGACTGTCTAATTGATCTTATTGAAGAAATAACCTCCTCTTTTGATCAAGGCCATTATGTGGTTTCTTTATTCGTGGACTTAAGTAAAGCTTTTGACACAGTGAACCATCAAATATTATTAAATAAACTTAAGTTTTATGGCCTACAACAAAGTGAATATAATTGGATTCAATCTTACTTAAGTAACAGGAAACAGCAGGTGTATGTAAATGGAGTTGCTTCTGATTCATGTCTTATTTCTACTGGTGTACCTCAAGGATCGATTCTAGGACCTTTGCTGTTTATTATTTTTATTAACGACCTTCCAAAGACCTCAACATTTTTTTGTACTAGATTATACGCAGATGATACATCTTTAACTGCTCCTGGAAGTGATCTTGACAGTTTATTGTGTAAAATTAACAATCACTTGCCAGCTATTTATGAATGGTTATGTAGTAATAAATTGACCTTAAATTTGACAAAAACAAAGTATATTATTTTTATGCCTCATCAAAAGGAAAGTTACAATCTATATCCACCGTTAACTGTAGCAAACGTTTATTTAGAGAAGTCCTCTCGTGTAAAATATCTTGGTGTGTATATTGATTGTCACCTTGCTTGGTATGACCACATTGATTACATAATTATGTAACAAAATCAGCAAAAATGTTAATATAGTGGTTAAGTTGAGGCGTCATGTATCAAATGCAACTCTTGTTAGTCTGTATTTCTCCCTTATATACCCTTACCTTACCTATGCTTGTACACTATGGGGTAATAATTATAATGCTCCAGTGTCTCAAATTGTAAAATTACAAAAGAAAGCTGTTTGTGTTATAAATGATGTCCCTTTAATGGAACCAATAACTCTGCATTACCTATCCTTGCACCTTTTGAAATTTCCTGATATTGTTAAACTGAATACATGTATGCTCTTTTCTGATTATTTTCACCATGAAAAGTTTCCTAATATACCTGTTTCATTGGTATCTGAGCTACATAATTATAATACCCGCAGTGCATCATCCAATCAAAGCTTCATACTTTCATTTCGAACTAATCTTAGGAGATTTTGCCCCAGCATTATTGGATGTTTCTTTTGGAATAATATCCCGGATTTCATTAGGGACAAACCATCTAAAAAATTATTTAGAAAAGCACTTTTGCCCTGGTACCTTGCTCAATACTAATGAAACTTTACTTTTTTTTTTGTTTTAATAAAAATCTCAAGTCCTTTTGTAACTTAAAGGGCACAACATTAGTTTATCTAGATGTGCCCCTCTCCTCTCCTTCCAATATACCATGTCAAATAATTTAAGTTGTTATTTGTATTGTTTGTTTGTTTATTTATTTATTTATTTATTCTTTTTTTAAACCTATGTCCACTTAATTATGTATTATTTAGGGATTGGAGGAATAAATAAAAAAAAAAGTTCCATCAAGCAACAGCGAAATGTCGCACTTTTGTACTTGTAAGTGAAGATAACGGTAGTGCACCTAAGTTCAGTGGACTCCTTTTTTATTATCGTGGAATAAAAATATGTAGGTCTTTTATAATCCGCTCTTATTACAATAACTCAGTCTTCTCCATCACACACCCTGTCCTTCCAACCTGAAAGAAACATTTTTCTCTTGAAACCATCTTCATCCGGTAAATCGGCGGAAGAATTTTGTCTTTTGATGACATACTAAATGTAAGCCCCTTGCGAACGTGAAAAATGTACCTGTAGCGAACATACAGATTCGCGACCTTAGCTGCCAGCTATATTTCATTTGAACAGTAACGAAATCTTACTATTCCTATTCCTGATGTGCGCATGCGTGCCTTTTTTCTCTTTTGCGTAGTCAACCATGTCTAGAAGAGCCTATTAAGGTAGTCATTGTGTTCTGAAGTTAATTGAAGTACTTTTGTTCTCTTTTATCTTTTCTATTAATAGCAAAGATTTGTGAGACTGCATTATGCTACAACATCTCTCGAGGTACGTTATTTCCATGAATTTTACAGTGTAAGTGGGCTTTCTGTTCCAAGCGAAAAGGAAGGGAAAGGAAAGGAACTTTATTTGAGCGTCTAGTCGTTCTAGCCTTGGAGCACTAATTGGGGACACAGTAAACTAAAATCAACAAATGAACTCAAATCAAATCAACTGTTGGTTTTTGAGGAGAGCGGAAAACCGGAGTACCCGGAAAAACCACTCGGTACTGAGAAGAGAAGCATCCAACTAAACCCAAATATGGTACCGAGTCTGGGAATCGAATTCAGGGCACATTGGTGGGAGGCAAGTGCTCTCACCATTGCGCCATCCCTGCACCCCGAGTGAGGAGTAAAAAAAGGAGAGGGGTGGGAGTATTCGCCCCGGATTATCACCCACCGGCAGTCTGTGGCCCGATTGCAACGTGGATCAAATTTTATGGTCAAAGGAGGACGAGTCCCGATCCGTTATCTTTTGAAAATGCCACATTGGTAAAGGCTTGCAAACATTTAGGCAGCGTCTAACAAACGTGATTTGTAATCTAAACCGTTTCACGACCTCGAACCCCCATCGAAAACGATGCGGTTTGCACTTTTACACGAAGCCAAGCCAATCTTAATTCACGTGATAACGATTTTCTGCCACTAGATACGATTTTCTGCCGTGATACGATTTTCTGCCACTAGAGACTCGTGCTTGAAAATTTGGATTACAGCGGCAAAAATGGTTACGTTTAAATTTTTACACTGCATTTGGTTGCCGAAGGTTGCCAATATAAACCCTCACTAGGACCGCGCATGTTTCCGAAGGGAACAAAAAAATATAAACTTCACAATGAATAAAGATAAAGTAACCACGTGGAAATAGTCATGGATCACAGGACCGTGAAAAATGGTCAGCGGAATCCCATTTATATTGATCACGTACGGTACGATAAGCAATGCGAATTTCCATAACAAAAACAAACGGTGGAAAAGCCTGGCTGTTGAAGGTGGGCCTTGAAGAAGGCTTTTGCTGCTTAAGGCAATATCCATATCTTTCAACGCTTGTCTGCTAAACTTTCTCGTATGGGAAAGCCATACAAGGGGCATAGGGCTCGATTACCAGCTGTTGTTTCAGAAAAGGAGCCCGCGCTGCGGAATTGAGATAGTTGTGGAAATCGAGCCTATATGGGCAATGACGTTATGTTCGACCCGTTGTGGTAATCCGCACTTCCCGACAATTCTAGCGTTTGAGGAAAAACATGAATATGAAAGCTATACGAATGAAAGTAACGACGTGTTAGAAGAGGGAATGAAATCTTCATCCCCACTTACAGAAGTTCCTCAAACTTGTTTAGCGAAGGTCGGCAGTGAAGAGAATGAAAATCGAAAACGCAAGTGCAGGGCACGCAGAGCGTGCAGAGAAGTTTAGTTGACGTTTTTCTAACCTTTAAATATCGTTGTTTGCGCGCCGTATAATTGATAAACGTCGGACGAGATAAACTCTCCTAACTAAAACAGAGTATTGCCATAACCCGTATTGTAAGCAGCTTCTATTGTTTTTTAGTTTAAGTCATTGGTTCAATAGGTTAGTCTTTTGTTTTTGGCTCGGGTAGCGAGCCAAAACTACATCCGTTACATACCTACCTACCTACCTACCTGCTACATCACCCAAAAGGATATGGCGTTTTATTAATTTTTAACCAATATTAATTTTATTATTTAACTGCAGTAATCTCAAACCAGCTGGATAAAAGCGTGGATCCATGTAATGACTTTTATTCATACGCATGCGGAGGCTTCTTTAAGGAACACAAGCTTTTTCCCAATGAGAGTCAGATAAATGCTTTTACGATCCTCAACGAGAAGAATTTAGAGGTTCTTCGACATGCGCTGCAGAACATCTCCATCTATTCTAAGGTACATTTGCATTTGAGTATTATAGTCTTCTTTTACGTATCTTGTAACAGGGAAGCAGAAGCAGCGGAAGCTTATCGTCTGTTCGTAAGTGGGAACTTAACGATTGCGATGGCGACATCAATTAAATTGTTCGGATAGCCTGCAAAGAGGCGTGTTTTAGCGTATGAGCGCTCAGTATACGTCTTAGCGAAGTGTTTGTCTGCAATCTTGAATTGTTAAAGCAATGGATGGTTACCGGGAGAGAGAAAAAATGCAACTGAAGGGGTGGGGTATAAACGGAGAGTTGCCCTTCGCGTCGAGCCCCGCCCATGTTAAATCCAATATGGCGGCTGCTTAAAGAGATCATCATTAAAAAGAGAGATTCGTGCCTACTAATAAACGCCTGCACTGCAGGCTATTGTTCGGATAAAGCTGCAAGTTTAGAAAGTCTGTGCTTAGAGTAAGAACGCGTGTTTTTTTTCTTTTTACAATTCCCTGTGTGTAATTGATTCTCGAAGTTTGCGTAAATTATGCTCTTCATTCCAAAATGGTAGCTTTTTAAAATTAATATGCTTCATTTTCCAAATTCTTTCAGGACTCCTCGATCTCGAAGACCGCTAAGATCTACAATTCATGCATGAATATCTCTTCTATTAATGAAAGAGGAGCTCATCCTTTGGCAGATTTGATTGAGAAATATGGCGGCTGGTCAGTGACGGGGAATGGACCGAATTCATGGAGTGTAGCTGAAAAAATGGGACGAGTACTGGGGGATCTCAATGTGCAGACCTTGCTGTCGTTAAGTGTACGGACAGATCTTATGGATTCGAATAGTCACATACTATGGGTAAGCAGGAAGAATTATTCACTGAACGGTGGTCTGCCTTGTGTAATGAAGCAATGAGTATAGAATCATAACACATGTTTAAAAGTTTAGAAGTCTTTGTCTTTTTAAAGTCAGGGATTAAATTAAATTAAATTATTTGAGGGATTTTATTGAAGAGTAAAACCATGAATGAGTTTTTACCGTAACCTCGGATTGTCCACTACACTTAATGAAGCCAAAGTAATAAAACTGAAGGGCAAACTCAGTTAATTTCAACTGACTTCGTCACTTAACTATAGCAGAGAAATAACCCCTGCGTAGGAATTACCACTGCAGATGGACTTCATCCAACCTCCATAGACACGAGAAATAATCGAACATGTTCAAATGCTGGATGGCAAACCAAAGAAGCTAATGAGAGATCTATTGTTTGGGCGACCCAACATGAATGCGTTGTAGGCTTAACGTACAAACCGCGGTACTTCAGGTGCCGCATTGAGTGTCTTCCCGCAGGCAGAGATCTTTCCTTATTAACAAAGTTAACTTACTTTTGATTCCTAGTTCAGCCGTCCCTCGTTAGGAATGAGCGCTACCTTCTTCACTTCTGACGACGAAGACTCAAAAAAGGTACGGTCGAATAATTAACAGCTCGATATTCTGTGTTTCTGATCGGGTCGAGTCGTTTGAATCTCTGTTCACGCGTCTCGAGGTTAATATCCAGAGTATATATACGTATATACATACTTACTTGACCATTCCACAATCTATTTTCCATTAGCAATTATCGAACGGTTTAATTTCCATGGTAACTCAAATGTTTATAGCCTCCCTTAAGTTAACCCTACTAATGTTGATTATTGGTCTCGAACAAGTCCAACTTAGGAGTTCAAAAGAAGCATTGGTCAAATTCTCCTAACCCATCCTGTATATTTAACCAGCGTTTGATATGAGATGTGGAAAATAGCCAAGGCAAATGCTAGGCGAGTAGCGCCGCGTGGGCTATAGCCAATAGGGAGTTTACGAAACGACGACGGCAACTGCAACCACAACGCTACAAAACAATAACATCATTGGTTAAAAGAGGAAAAATAATCGTACTTCACGTGCTGCATGCATTTTAGCACTCATATTTGCGGTACTCTTCATCACAATGACGTGATACCACCAATTTTGAGGTTTTGACGACAACGTGAGGATACAAATGTCAACCTTTCATTCCTTAATATTACACTGAAACCACTCGTATCAATTCATTTTTTAGAACTCTTCACCCATATAGTACGACGCGAAAGAGATGCAATAATCGCGAAAAACTTACGATAGTGCAAAGTTATATTTTGCGGTCGCAGATCGTAGAGTCCTTAATTTCATATCCAATGATGGCTAAGAGAATACAAGGCTGGTGCCTAACGTCGCCTGGGACGCCTTATTTGCGCGCGCGGGCGACCAAATTTCTGAACGAGTTCCCCGAACGGGCGCCTATATAACTTATCACAAGGTGATTCATCCTCACTTTTAATTAATTAATTCTGGGCTCTTGAAAAAATGACTCGGGCTACTAACTTTTAATGGTGGAAGCCCGAAGGGTTCCGGAAAATTTTTCTTAGGCAACAGCCTTGGATTATTTATTTCTTAGATGTCAGTAAATTTTGAACGTTTAGACTTTAAGGTTGATAACACTTGGCGCCAGAATGTGAGGCAGTGTGGCCCAGTGGTTAGGGCGCTTGCCTTGAGATCCGGATATCCCGGGTTCACGACCCGCTCTGACCACTCGCTGAATTTGTTCCTGGTAGTCCCTGGTTCAACTTCATAGCTGCACTTGTAAATAGCCAACTGGTTTGCCTCCGGCCAGTTGGGATTCTTAACAGTTGTTGTTGTTGTGTTCTGTTGTTTCGTTGATTGTTTCATTGGCCCTGAAAAGCCCCTATGTATTGTATTGTATTGTATCTCAGTGGATTACTGAACGAACGAATCAACACAAAGAATCTTAGATCAAGGAACTAGAAAATTAAACGTACTGAGAGTTTACACTACAAACTACGGGCTGAATTCCTTCAGATTCCAGGTACCCATGCTTTGGAACAGTCTGACTGATGTAAAAAATACACGCTTTCCCCCACTATTAATGCTTTTATTCAACAAATTAGAAAAGAGATTTTAAAGTGAATTATTTATTTTTTCACCTTACTTATGTTGTTGTGTTATTGTGCAGTTCTGTAATTTGTTTTTTTAGTTAATTTTATAACACGGTATATTAGCTGTCCATTGGACGCTAGAACTGTAACAGGTTCAAAAACCCCGTGTTTGCATAAATGGATGCGTAATGTGTGTGAACTGGGCAAAAACCCTCTTAATATCTATATATATCTATTTATATTTCTTTGTTTATTCATAGATTCAAAATGCTTACAAAACGTACATGAAGACCATTGCTGATTTACTTGGAGGAGGAACCGAGTCCCATACGAAAATGACGAAGATTTATGACTTCGAAGAGACTCTTGCTAATGTAGGTTGACGGTACAAAAAGGAAACCCCTGCCTTTCCCACGGCGAGAAAAGAAAAATTCTCACGATTCTTCTGGAAAGTACCACCCACCACCTAGAGCGGTTTTCAATAGAGTGTAGAAAGTAATGAGCGAATTGCTTTGGTTTTGCATTACTTCACTCAGTGATATTCTCAGTGATTGGTTCAAAGTTCGTTTTCACTTTTTCAAGCAATCAGAAGTGAAGCCCAAACCAATCGTGGCTCGCGTGTGCACATTTTCCCGCGCTTTGTGTTGGCTACGTGTAATTACTTCGAATTTTGATTGGTTTACTGGATTGTCCCCCCAATTTTTGATTGGCCAAAGTAATTACTTTGGTTTTGGTTTTACGACACTCATTTGAAAGCCGCTCTATTTCCACAAATGCAGGCCCAATTTTAATATCCAACTCGAAGTGACCCTGGAAGTCTAAGCATTTGCCACCTATTTTCAACAGTAAGGTAGGGTAAGTGTTATTTTTATGTTGGGTTAAATCTAGCTGTTTACCTTTACTTCAGAAGTAGACTTTAGGGGACACTTTATGACGTTAATTGTCTTATTATATACTCAACAAAATATCGCGTTTTTGATTGGTCATTGACGAATGTAAATAAGTTATAGAGTGCAATACGGAAGTTGCTATGGAAACAAAGCGATGGAGTGATTTTGTTGAGTATATAATTTATAGATCGTTTTCACTGTCACGCAATAAGAAAATAAATCGAAAACCATCCCGTGGAAAAAGTCAAGAATTCGTGATGTTGTAGAAGATAAATGAAGAAGACACTTCTCCAAGTTTTAGGCCCGTGCGTTTCCCCAAACTTCAGATATTCGTCGAAATGTTTCGCAGAAATTTACAGAGCCCAGTATGAAAACGCCATGTTGGTGCACATCTGTGGTGCACCAATATGGCGGCCGGAAAATAGTGTCAACATCTGTTACTTACTTTGGCTATCTAGGCGAGTGATCATCTGTACTGAACAGACAGCTATTTACTTAAGCACTTTTCCTAATGCTTTAAATTCTAAAAAGGCTCAAAACCATGAGATAAATATACATTTCTCAATAAACTCGATCGTCGCCTCGTGTCACGCACAGCTATAACTCAGAAATTCAAAATGCTCTGGTTTCCAAACGAAGCACGCTATTGAGCTTTAAAATTGCAAATTGATACAAATTTACCGCCTCTTATGTCTGATGAGGATAAAAACTTTCGTGGCTCTTTAGTTTTGGATTTTAGAAAATGATGACGTCACGTGAAAACGATCTATATAAAATCGTATAAACTTGCTCGTGAATTTCGTGATGTTTTGAAAGTTCTCAAGTTGTACTCGCCTTCGGCTCGTGCAATTTTGAGAACTTTCAAAAAGTCTCTCGTGCCCATAAATCACGAAATCCACGAGCAAGTTCATACGATTTCTTTTCCGTACACCAAGACACAGGTGATAATAAAATTGCGGAGAAGAATAAGGGGACACTTTAAGATGCTTATTGAAATTCTATAAACCGTCTTAAATATCTTCCATGTTCATTAGTTCCCTGTGGGACGTTAAAGAACCCACACGCTATTCGAGAAGAGTAGGGGATGAAGTTTTCGATGTCGTGGCTGTCCTCTATGAGTATATGGGTGGGTGGGTATGGCAGATCCTCCTCATCAACTGAATAGCTGTCAAGTCTTCTCGGATAAGGACTATAAACCGTAGACACAGTCTCCCAAATATCTTCCATGTTCATTAGTTTCCTGTGGGACGTTAAAGAACCCACACGCTATTCGAGAAGAGTAGGGGATGAAGTTCCAGGTGTTGTGGCTGTCCTCTGTGAGGATATGGGTGGGTGGGTGGGTGGGTATAGGAGATCCACATCAGCTGAATAGCTGCTAAAACTTCAACCTGCTCAAACAAATAAATAACAAAGAAACAAACATACAAGGTGTGCACTGAGCTAATAAGTCGCATTTCTACCCCTCATTTCTAGTTGTTAAGTTTGCGTGCCAACCAGAATTTTGGACTTCCGGCTCTTCTGTTTCGTTTCAGAAATTTGAAACAATAGTGATTGATTTAAGTCACTTGATCCTTGGCTAAAACGTTGTTCTTAATGCTGACCAAAAAAGCAAAATATGCTTTCTCAAGGGAGGAGAAGAAATCTTGAAACCCCCCCCCCCCTCCCCCCAATCCCCGTGCCTTGAGACCTTCAATATAGCAGAAACGACTTCCTCTGTGGGACTTTCTTTTAATTTCCAACGAACCTTTTCTGAAATTTGTGTAAATGGAAGGTGCCGCTGCTACTTTGTGCTTTCAGAATGTCGTGGCTGTGTTTTATTATAATAGTTCAGTATTCATGGTGGTGTACGTAAGGGTGATTGTGCACAAATTCTTCTGTTATTTTCTACAGACTATGACAGGCAATTTTTATTCAGAAGATTTGGTAGAAATCGTCAAAGAGCATCATCGGTCAGGACGATCTCTGGACTCCTTTGACAGTACGATAGGAGTGTTTTGTACTAAAAGTGATTTTCATGTAAGCGTTTTTTTCCTCAGATCTATAACATTCTCTCACTTTATCTCTAGCTTCAGCAGAAATACTAAAGGCACCTTAAGGACGGTTCCTACTATTGTTATTGCGCATAGGTTCTGCGCATCTCGAGATACTCGGATTTCCTATTGCTAGTGCTTATTGATACAGGAATATTTTTGCGCGGTTCAAAACTATGCCGAGAAAGCAGAACTTAGCAAGTGATCTTGGTATCCAAAAAGAAAATTGGGGGTAACAACGCATTTTTCAGAGAAAAACATGTTCAGCAGTATTTTATGTGTGCAGTTGCCAGCATTTCATCAGCGTTCTGATGGCTGTTGGTACGCGTTATTTCTATGCAACTTCGATTAAACTATGGAATCACTTTTCAACGAGAGGTTTCTAACCTTTTGAAAGCAAACGTCCGGCTATCCACCCTCTCGTCCATCTATTTAATGAGTTGATATGAAAATAAATGTGCTTCTTCCTTCCTCGGTTACAGGAAGGCTTCATTTTGCAATGGTTGAATGCTGCATTCTCTCGCCAAGGCCTAACTTTCGATTCATCTGAAAAAGTATTTTTCGTTCGAGATAAAGATGGCGAAGCGCCGATCTTTGAGGGGATCGCGAAAGCGTATTTTGCAGAGTAAGTATTTTCTCGTTCATTCCTATATGTCTTTGATGTAATACAACACAACTTTGATAGTAATAATTTCTTCAGATTGACTACTCCCCATAGCGGCTTTTTGGGCCAATGAGACACATCAATTTTAAAACAGAACAGAAGTTTCGTTTTAGGAATCCCTAATTGGACGGCGGCAACCAGTTGGCTATTTACAAGTGCAGCCGAGAAGTAGAGCTAGGGACTAGAAGGAACAATTCAGCGAATGGTCAGAACGGGTCTTGAACCAGGGATCTCTGGATCTCAAGGCTATCGACCTAACTACTTGCCCACGCTTCCTCCATGACGTTGATTTCTTTTAAAAAAGATATTTTTGCGGCAACAAACTCGTTCCCATGGTCTTTCATCTCCCCACCTCAGAGGGAGCGTGGGAAGAAAGACCCTGGTTCAGGACCCCTCCCAAGGTGGAAAATTTGTCTGTAAGACACGTGACCAGCCTGAACCAGGGTCTTTCTTCCCTCGCTCCCTCTAGGGTGGGGAGATGAAACAGTCTGGGAACGAGGCTGTTCTTTAGGGTCCTTGCATCCATGCCAAATATACCCCTCATTACTCATCCTCGTTTGTTGACACATGTTATCCGATCGAATGAATACATTTCTGATTTCGTTTGCCGGTGAGAGTTATCTCAGCAAGATTCTGTTGAATGAGACAATGACCCTGAGTGTTCGCACGGCTAGAGTCTTGATCCCGCGACCTCCCGCGCAGTATTCCGATGAGTCAACCGGACAGCGGTTGAAAACGCTGGTCGTGATGCTAATAAAGACCTACTGTAGCCAAGGAATCAGTTGTGTTGAAGATTTTTGGATAGTGGTACAGGGTCTTTTCCCCCGGAATTGATTAATGATGCTGTTGATTTTAAAAACCGTGTCAAACAGTGTGCAACTTAATCTTACACTTAAAACAAGTGAAACTAGTGTGAATGTTCTTGTGATGTATTGAAATGATACAAAGGTTTTTAAATAACTGAGGAGAAAAGTGCTGCCTTTGTAATGACCGTCGCAAATGGTTAGACTCTCTAGTCTTCTCGCATAAGTACGAAGAAGCGTCTCCCCGTCTCTGCAATGTTCATAACCGTGTGGGACGTAAAAGAAACCAGGAACACACTGTTCGCAAAGATTACGCACGGAGTTGCCGGTGTTGTGGTCTGTCCCCTCTGGTATAGCGAAGATATCTGTTTACAAACGTTGCTTTCGTTATTCAAATGAGCCAATAACAGAAACAAAAGACCCTTTTTTCCACAGCTAATGTGGCTCTGGTTGACACATTGAAGAGCTTAAGCACGCGAGTTTTTTGAGACGCGGACCGCCACCGGAAGTGAGCTATTTTCCCTTTTAATTTGTCTTCACACAACCACACTTTACATTTCTAAGTATCATTAATCCGTTAGAGATGATTTGTATAAAAATCTGAGAGACACCACTGCCCTGGCACGCGAAATATTCTCTTCCGGTTGCCGCTCGCTTCTCAAAAGCGTGCCTGCTTAAGCTCCCAAATAAATAGGTGATAAAACGATATCTTCGCTATATCATGGTTGGGAGGATAAATGCTCGGAGATATTAGCTACACCAAGCTACTCTAAAATCCGAGTGGTAAAGAAAGATATAGCAGAGGATGTGATGATATATATGATTCACAATTTGAAGTCCAAAAGGAACGTAATAGCTATTAGGGAGCTCAAGCACACGACTTTCTTGAGCCACGGGCAGAACCGGAAGTGAACATTTCGCATGCCAGGACAGAAGTCTTTCCCAGGTTTTTAAAGCAATCACTGAAAACAGTGAAAAAATTCTTAGCATTTTTAACGTGGTGATTTCAAGACAAAAGATTTCGTCCTATTTCAATACCCCACCTATTGCGCCTGTGCGCAATGAATGAGCTAATCAAAAAGGAAAATAGCTCACTTCCGGCTGCCGTCTGGGGCCCAAAGACTATTGATGTTAACTGACCATTTTATCCAATGTTTATAAAGGGATGAGGCCACTGTCAAGGATTATATTATGTGGCGAGTTGTTGACAACTTCGTTGTGGCAATGCCTGATAAATTTGTCAAGGCAAAACGCGCATATTTAACAGCGTTGCTGGGGCCACAACAGTCTGAAAGATGGAGAGATTGTATTGGGCGGATGCTTAAGCCGATGGATATGAGCCTTGGCAGATTGTTTGTTGATGCGGATTTTGACGAAAGTACCAAACACACTGTAAGTTTCTTTATCGATTAAAATGTACAGTTACTCAGCAGCGGTTGTAAAGAAGGCGTTCCAAGGGAGCTTGGTCCCAGGCTAAACCAAGCGACCACATTGGTCATAACAAGTTATCAGTGCAATAGTCCTCTCTCTCTCCGTACTTTTCCCTTTCATTACCTCGGTATTTAAAAGGCTGGAAATCATCTTGTTTGCCTATTCTTTTATTATTTTTTCGACATGAAATAATTTGTGTAACGAACCGTTTTTTGATAATTTAAAGGTGTCCTTTAATCGCTTCAATTATACTTGCGTTTGTAACGTAGTTATGTTAACGCTTGCCGTCGTTATCGATTGCACATGGATGAACTTTGGATTTTAAGTTACCCTCGAATATTATTATAGCCCGAAGTTATCCCATGTTCAAGGGATCCTCGCTCCTTTGTTGCATTATTTACCATTTGGTTGCTTTCTTTTATATCCATTTAGGTAAAGGATATGACCACACGTATTCGAAAAGCCTTTATTAACAATCTGGATTCAGAAGATTGGATGGATTCATCGACGAAGGAACAAGCGAGAGAAAAGGTATAAGAAAAATATTTTGTACCGTGCTTTTATAATTTGAACCACGAAAAAGTATCACAATTTCTTGCTGACGGCAATTCTATAAACCTCGGTACAAGGAAGACGTCTGTTTAGAAACGTTCTTGTTGGTTTTTTCAAATAGGCCAACCAAAGCCAGTAAGGTTCTGGCCAATGGGTGACTTTTTAGATATCTCGGCTATGGAACATACTACTAGAGAACTTAAGCAAGGAAGACGGCAACGTCCACGGGAATGTCATCTCAAAATATAAATTCGCGTTATTATAATCACCTCGTGACTAAATTTCAACCATTTTAATATGACAAGGGTGTGGTAGTTTCTCAAGAATGACACTAGTCCGAGCGGCCCTTAATTTAGGGGAGGAAAGAAAATTTCTCTTCAAGTGCTGGCGTCCTTTAGAAAACCTAGATTTGGCTATTTCACGTTGTTTTTCAGACGTCGGCAAAGAAATGGACAAAAGTGAAAAACGCACATGCAGGGCGTGCAAAGCTAATGTTTTTGCCCACTAAATATGCAAATTTGTGACGTTCTCGTTGCCGTCGCCGTTGTCGTTGCTTAGTTCGGTCCCTGTACTGTGGTGAATTCAGGACCACGGAAAATAACCCAGTTGTTGGTGCTTGTGGGGATCCGTACATAAATCCTGCGAATTATATTATTTCTTGTGTTCTTTTGCCTCAAAAGGCTATTGCTATAGCTGAGGGTGTTGGTTACCCACCTTACATCAAAAACAACGGCAAACTTGATTCGCATTACTCCATGGTAAGTAAAAGCTACGATCCGCACTGAGGACAAACCTGTTTGTTTTAGCCAAAAAATCTGTCAACACACAACTTTTATCAGTGCGGATAGTTTGTCCTGCAAAGACGAAATATTTTGACTCGGACAAATTTATTTAAAGAATAGCCTGCAAGCAGACTCTTCCGTTGAAATGGCGCGCGGTGGAAATATAGGGGCTTGGTCACTTGAAATTAGTAACCAAGCCCTTATATTTCTTTTGTTTTCATGACAGGGGTAATTGACAAGTTCCGGTTTCTATTTGTATCGCCATCAGCACCAGAAATCCAGAAATCCGACTTTAGGATAAGTGTTGACAGTCTGTAAACAAGCAGTGCGGATGCGCCAGGGCAAACAATATTTGTCGAGTCGGACGAATTCGCTCAAATTGGCCCCGGACAAAGGGAAACAAAAAGAGTTTGTCTTCAGTGCTGATCGACTCTTAATTTTAGTTTTAGAAGGATCCAAGTACTTATCTTTTCGGAGAGAATGGTAGTGGAAAGTTCATTTCCATCGATCGACATTAGTATACGTTGGTTAGTTTTCTCTGATCTTTTCATGTACTCATTTGACGCAGCTCTAGACAATCGTTTTTCTCTACGTTCTTTGATTGAGGATTTTCAATTTGGTGTAATCTCCTTGTTGCGAGGTCAATTGAATTTGCATCATTTGCCTATTTTGACCTCGGTGTTATTACCCCGTGAAACGAACGTATTAAGTAAGAATGAAAACAATAGACAGCCAAAAGAGGACGATCGGCAACGACCATTTTTGGACAGGAGTCTTTATGCCAAAAGCATCGCTACGTCAACTGGAACGTCAAGTACAACAACAGGTTTAAAACCCTAATTTGCAAAGGAAGGTGATAAGATGGCCATGTGTCACTGGATAATGTTTCCGTATTTCGACACCTTTTCAGTGATGGCATGCTTCGCCGACGTTGCATAGATGGAACAAGGTGTAATGAATGCGAGACAGTTCCTATAACCCCGAATTCTTTTTGCCCAGATGTATCTTTGCATCATGCCGAGCAGAATGGCGCAAAAGTTTTTGTTTTTGCTCAAAACCGGAGTTTTCTATGAATTTTTGAAGTGGCGAAAAATAGAGGTTTGAAACACCATTACCGAGCTGCAGATTCGCCGAAGGGGTATGGGTCGAGTGTAATTTGTGACGTAAAACCCGGACTTCAATCGTTCTGATTTGTGAGTTCGGTCAGAGCGAGCAAGTAGCAACGCGAAACTGCTCCATTGAAGCGCTTTTGGATTGTTTTTTCTATTTCTTCCCCCGCGTCCTTCTTTCTTGCTCATATAACGCTGGCCCGGCATTTTGCCTCGGCTAGCGGCTCGTCGACATGCTTATGTGTTTCTGCCACTTCGACTTTGCTTGATCGATCGAGTTTTGGCGAGCCTTCGACTTCTAACTCGGAATCTTCTTTTTCGAAGACCTCAGAATCTGAACTGGAAACCAGACTGAAGTCGTTCAAGGCCATTTAATAAATGTCACTGCCCTTAACAAATGCCAGCCGAAAAACAGCTGCTTTCAAATACTACGTCTTTCGCTTTTGTTGTTCTCTGTCTTCTGCTTTTGCTTTGTTTGCGCTGTTGTTAATCTGCGGGTTTTACGTCACTAGTGCCAGTGTTCTTTTCACCCGGTCGTGGGACAGAAAAACTGTATTTCAAAAATTCATGTTTTAAAAGCTCTTAAGTTGCACGAGCCGTAAATTTTGAGGACTTTCAAAACATCACTCGTGACCACACATCACGAAATGCACTCGCGTTCGTTCGATTTCCTGTACAAAGTTTAAATTTAAAGAGACGTTTTTAGTTGTTGGTGACTTTGAAAGTAAAACTTCCCAATGAATTTTGGTTCTCGTTGAACGGTTGTTTTTTTTACTTTTATGTGCTGTTCTGAACTTTATGCATCTCGCTGTCAACTAAAATTAGTATTTTTGCTGTCCTCCAAAACCTAGCTGACCGTTGTGGACGAATTCTTTGAGAATGTAATGGCATTGAAACAGATGATGATTCAGAGGCAATTTGGAACGCTTCGGCATCCAGTGAACAAGGACAAGTAAGTGAAGCGGCTTCGAGTGTTTCAGCGGAGCGTTTTTTGTTGGTTCCCTTGTTAGTTCGTGCGTTTCCGTAAATAAAAATTAGACAACAATAGCCGAAGCAAGGGCGACTGCCACGGCTTCTCCTGGGAATATAGGAATGATCGATTCGTGTTATAGAAATTTGTAAGTGAAATTTATTGGGCACTAACTTCCTTGGAATAGAATCTTGTCAAGACCACAATAAAATTCAATGGATGAGTGGAAAATTGCGGTATTTTAAATTCAGATTGCAAACGGCTACCTTGATAGAGGCTTGAAGAAGGCCACTTTTGCGTACCAAGCATTAGCTGATAAGCTGATACCAATTCCAAAGCATAATATGATTCCCTTCGAAGTTATAAAGCAATTTAGTCTTCAAGGCTGTATTTACTCCAATACAATGCTACCCGTAAGCGTAAACGTGGTCCTTCTCCCCGTCATGTCAGAACGCTCATCAGTTCTGAGATGAAATGCTGTGGAAAGCATTGGAAAAAGACAAGGTGCGATAAGATCAGAAATGGAGTGATAAGAGGAATGGCTGTCCAAAGGGGAACCCGTGATAGAATCCATTGGTAGACAACGCAATAACTGATTGAAGCGAAGAATCAGCCAGCGCTGAGAGTGTATATTACGCGTTATTCTGGTTATCACCTAGACGTTGGTGGATTCAGACTGTTGACACCAGCTCCACTACAGTTAGGGCGTGCATAATTCTCATATGAACAGCTCAGACTACAGTTAGGGAGCAGTGGGGAGGGCACTGGCCTCTCACCATTGTGGCCCATTGTGGTTCGATTCCCAGAATTGGTGTAACATGTGGGTTGAGTTTGTTGGTACTCTACTCTGCACCGAGAGGTTTTTTCTCGGTTCTGCCCTCTCTGCAAAAACAACCTATAATTTGATTTGACTTGATTTCTGTGCAGTGTCCCATATTAGTGTTCCAGCGCTTAATACATTTGACACTTAAATAAAGTTCATTGGCATAGAAATTGGTGTTGGAAATATTGGCGAATCGTCAAGAATATTTAGTCGAAACCCAAATAAGTTTCATAGATTGAAATCGTAAATGGTTTGAACCCAGGAGTCATATCAAAATTAAGTGAAGTACGATCTTCCGGGTGAGTGTAGTCCTGAGAAGGACTGTTTAAGATGACCTTTCGACAAGTTAAGCGGAAATCATCTTCAGAGTCAACTGATTCGTGTAACGTCAGTAGATACTACAAGATCGACTTTCAGTTGGGACGAGATGTAATTGCTTGTGAAGACTAAACAGTGCACAGTCGACCAATGACATCACGAACAAGAGGCCACGTGCAAGTTATCCGTCATTATACCTTCAAATAAGTGCCATATAAACGTTTTCATTGTCAAATAAAGCTCCAGAAGTCAATGCACGTTTTTTTCTTTTTTAAAGGTGGCTGGATGGTCCTGCAACTGTCAACGCTCAGTACGTCCCCAGTCAAAACAGAATCGGTAGGATTTAGCGTAACATATCAGAAATTAAACTTAGTAATTGGTGTATACGTACCCACTGTTGCGCGTGCATTAATTCCAGTTTTATCGCCTTCCTTTATCCTGTTCTTTTATGTTGTCTGAAAGAGTTTTTCACTTACGTATGTACGTAAAATAGACTTCAAGTAATCCCCGCAGGATTGCGTTTGGGGCATCATCATGTCCGCCGCGGTCTCTCTTTTTAAGAGTGGTTTTCATTAGCGATGTAAAGCATTCTCGAAATCAATAGCGTTTTGTTCATTAGCACTTTTTGTTAGGACAACTAGACGCATATCTGCGTTAACTCGGGCTTTCCTGATGTCTTGGGTCGTCAAGTGAAAAGCAAAGAAAGAAATACAGTAGAGATGTTGGCTGGATTATTATTTATTACTAGTGATGGCAATCAACCGTGCTACTGCTTCATAACTTTGTTGAGGTCTCTGATTTTTCAGCACCTTTTCCTTTCATTTGTGTCTACATTTGTACACGAACATGATATAAAACGCGCTGTAAAATATGAATCAGCCATTGCACGACCATGCCACGTATGCACATCGGTTAACTTCGCGCATACGCTTTACAAGCTTGAGGGCGATTTGTGACTGAACACAAAAAAAAGATACCAAAATGTAACCCCGGGCGTTTTTCCTGGAAAACCGAAGTAAAAAGTCAATTGTTGACGAGTTTACGCGCCTGCATAAGTTCCTTGTGCGTATATGCTTACATCGCCAGAGTAAACCAGTTCAGTCTCAAATGCACCCATATCTTCGTCGTTACATCATGGAGAAAGCCTTTTAAGTTTCTTTATGATGGTCAATAAAAGTAAAATCATGACAGCCATTGGATCTCAATTTCTGGACTGAGTTAGCTAACTCATTCTCCTCATCAGAGCCTTGGATCTTATTTCTGCGCATGACCCGAGGCTCTGCCAAAATCCATACAGGAGAAAATGCGCCATAGGGTTCTTATAGTCAAAAATTGGCTATTTGAACCTTACGGCGCCTGCTCACTCCTCGTGCTAACATGAACCAATCACAGACACTTTCGTACGTAGACGAACTCTGTGACTATTGAAACTAAAGATTCGACGCGTGCGTTTTACGTCTGTTCAATGTGTTCGTAGCAGCAGCACCTGCAGTTTTATAGCGTATGCGTGTGACAAACTGTTAATTTTCACTTATTTCCTTTTTTTTTACGACTTATTCCTGTTTTGATTTCCTTCACAGTCATCTTTGCTGGAATTCTTAACTCACCGTTTTACAAGAAATATTATCCCAAGTAAGCAATTCTCCACTTTCTCAAACCCCATAATGCATCTTGTTTAGCCCCAAACAAAGCCCAAGCAAAGTAGGGCTTCGTGACCTGGCCACTTTGTAGAGGGTTACAAACGTGAAGATGAAAAGCCCATATTCGCGCAAAAACGGTGGGGTCATTTTTTTTTTTCTATTTCTTTTTTGTGTTTTGTTTTAAACGCCACGTTGTGAAAACGCGTGCTGATTGGCTGCCCAATTTGTCTTTAACTACTCCATTTATAAAGCGTTTTTTTAAACGAGCTTTTTAGCTCACTGGGCGCTACGTGTGTAAATAAACGATTGTATTGTGTTTCATTGTATTCTATTGCATTGAAACGTTGGCTTGGAGTTTTGAAAAAAGCGAAAGAGTTTATTGCAGAGTCATTGTGCGCAAGTCCACATTCGGTACCTAGGGTAATTTAGTAGGTGCGGAGCAGATATCGGTGAAACAATTAATGTTCTCATTGAATCATTGTGTCGCTATCTTGGGTTGGTGTTGTTTAGCATACTGTTGCCGTTTTTATTATTATTATTATTTCTTTGCTTTTAGATACTTTAACTATGGATCACTGGCAATGATAATAGGACACGAAATTACTCATGGTTTCGACAACTCCGGTAATTTTACAAATCAAAATGATCTTTCTGTATTCACCACTTGCACAATCCCATAATACACCTCTATTACCCCCCAAAACGTTTGTATCACCATTGTTTGCAATTTCTCCTGGGACATGAAAATGTCCCAAGAGAAGTCGAAAACAATGCCTATGCAGATTTTTGGGGGGTAGCAGAGGTGTATTATGGGATTTGTGCAAGTAGTGAATATTCGCTATTGTCGCGATTTCCATGATAGAGTTCATTTTGGGGGTCATTTGCATGGAAACAATGGATATCTAGTTCAACGAAACACGATATATTCCCAAGAGTAAATAACTTGTGTTGTTTTTGTGTAAACAACCCACAAAACGTATTACATTATGGGATTGGGAAAGTAGTCTGTTTTGTTGGTTGTGGTGATGACGGAGGAGGACTGGAACAGAAGTTGTTTATGTTGAGAGAACAGGGACTTAAAGATAGATCTACGACGCGGTCGTCAACGAGAAGGCCACAAAACAAGAATATCATATGAGCAGGATGCATTTTAGCACATATTTTTGCGGTGCTCTTCACAGCAATGACGTAGAATCACCCAAAATTGATTTTTTGGCGACAATGCGAGCTCACAAGTGTGAAGCTTTTATCTTCTATCTTTACGGTGAAAACGCTCGTACCTTTTTATTTTTGTGGTATAAGTACACTACACCCTATGTCACCGGGTTTGTAAGAGTGAGTGATTGAGTGAGTGAGTGATTGTAAGTCCGTGGTGGCAATTAGGCCCGTGGTGTTCGTCCGTCAATTCGATGAGGACCATCTAATCATCCTGGGGCTGGGAGAGTCTGTCCCTGTGGGTGCGAGATGGCTTGTGAGGCCAATCCGTGCTCGGAAGGTTTTAGTGCAGTGTGGACAGGGGATGGTGGCTGCTGTCAAAGACTTGGAAGCTCTGCTTTCACTGTCCCTGCGTTGCTCAGCTGCAGCAATCCTGTTGGCTTCATGGGACTTAACGCCACTGCGAACAGATTCCACCACTTTGGTCTGTCCATAGCTGCTTGCTCCCACGAGTTGTGGCTGATACTGAAGGCTTTCAGTGACACTTTGAGAGTGTCTTTGAAGCGCTTCTTCTGGCCTCCAAGAGAGCGTTTGCCATGTTGGAGTTCGCCGAACAAAAGTTTCTTGGGGAGCCGATGGTCCGGCATGCGAACTACATGGCCTGCTCAGCATAGCTGGGTCTGCATCAAGATGGTGTGGATGCTGGGAAGGTTGGCTCTGGTGAGCGCCTCTGTGTCTGGGATCTTGTCTTGCCATTTTATGCCAAGGAGTTTCCTCAGACTTGTGGTATGGAGGTGGTTCAGCTTCCTGGCATGGCGTTGATAAACTGTCCATGACTCAGCCATACAGCAGTGTGGTGAGCACTACCGCTTTGTAGACCTTGATCTTTGTCTCCGTGGTGATGCCTTTTCTGTCCCACACATTCTTGTGGAGTCTGCCAAAGGCGGCACTAGCTTTGGCGAGTCTGGTGTTGACTTCGCCGTCAATGACAACTGTGCGGGAGAGTGTACTGCCAAGATATGTGAACTTTTCCACTACGTTGAGTCTTTGTCCGTTGACGGAGATGTTGGGTTCAACGTAGGGCTTCCCTGGAGCGGGTTGGTGCATCACCTCAGTCTTCTTGGTGCTGATTGTGAGCCCAAAGTTGTTGCAGGCATCAGATAACTTATCGATGCTGTGTTGCATGTCAGCTTCTGAGGCATCGTTGAGGGCGCAGTCATCAGCAAACAGGAGGTCGTTGATGGTATCTGTTGAAACCTTGGTTTTTGCTAGGAGCCTCTTGAGGTTGAAGATTGACCCGTCATACCTGTACCTGATGCTGATGCCTGCATCCGAGTCCCTGAAGGCGTCTGACAGCATTGCCGAAAATATGAGGCTGAACAGGGTGGGGGCGAGCACACAGCCCTGTTTTACTCGGTTGGAGACTGGGAATGGTGCAGAGGTGTCTTGCACTCTAGCCAGCATGCCATCATGGAACTGACGTATGATGACGATGAACTTTGTTGGGCAGCCGTACTTCGCCATTATTCTCCACAGACCCTCTCTACTAACAGTGTCGAAGGCCTTGGTCAGATCGACAACGGTGGAGCACAGGTCAGTGTTCTGTTCCTGACACTTCTCTTGAAGCTGCCTGGCAGCAAACACCATGTCGATAGTCCTGCAATCCTTCCGGAAGCCACACTGACTCTCTGGTAGGAGACCTTGCTCAAGGTGGTCTATGAGCCGATTGAGTAGCACTCTGGCCACGGCAGTTGCCTGCGACCGACAGCAGGGATATTCCACGGTGGTTGTCACAGGCCTGACGGTTTCCTTTCCGCTTGTATAGATGTATGATGGAGGCATCCTTGAAGTCTTGCGGAAGTGTCTCATGCTGCCATACGACTTGGAAGAGTTGATGGAGTTTCTCAATCAGTGCCCTGCCGCCCTCTTTGTAGATCTCAGCTGGGATCGAGTCTGAACCAGGCGCTTTGCCACTGGACAGCAGGCGGATTGCTTTCAGGATCTCATCAAAGGTTGGCATGGCATCCAATAACTCGTTGACTTGTGGGAGACGGTTAATGGCCTCGTTGTTGATGGTGGAGGGGCGGTTGAGTACACTGTCGAAGTGTTCAGCCCATCTCTCTAGGATCTTGTCCTTGTCAGTGATGAGAGAAGAACCGTCTGCACTGTGGAGAGGTGGTGATCCAGATGTGGTGAGATCATAGATTTCTTCTAGGCCATCGTAAAACTTTTTCATGTCATTCCTGTCAGCATAGCCTTGGATCTTATCAGCTTTGTTGCTTAGCCAGGAGTCCTGCATCTGACGCAGCTTCAGCTGGATAGTGCTGCACATGTTCCTCAGTGCGTCTTTCTTTGCTGTTGATATCGGGTCGTCAAGGTGGGCTTTGTAACCACGACGCCTGTTTTCCAGTAACTGTCTGATCTCAGCACAGTTCTCGTCGAACCAGTCTTTGTGTCTTCTGGAGGTGGGCCCAAGGCACTCCATGGCAGTGTTGTACACGACCGTCACGGAGCGCTCCCCGTGCTGCTTCCACATCTTGGTCATCCAGCACGATGGACTCTAGGCGTTCTTCCAGGGTGGCAGCCTCTTCCTGATGATGACATAGTCGATGAGATGCCAGTGCTTGGAGTGAGGATGCATCCACGACATCCTGTTACGGGTGGGTAGGCGGAAGGCCGTATTTGTGATCAATAGGTCATGCTCGGCGCAGGTCTGGAGGAGTAGTAGACCGTTGCTGTTGCAGTTGCCTACTCCATGCTTCCCAATCACACCTTCCCAGGCGGCGCTGTCACAGCCAACTCTCGCGTTGAAGTCACCAAGGATGATGAGCTTGTCTGCGTTGGGAACAGTAGCGATGACAGCGTTGAGATCTTCATAACACTTACCCTTGATCTCATCCGGGTTGGTCATGGTGGGGGCTTCCTATGTGAGAGGGGGAGTCTCATAGTCATAAGTCGATCATTCACACCTTTTGGGGGTCCAGCCAGCTCGCCAACGAGCGTTGTTTTCACCGCAAACCCAACTCTAGCTTCACGTCTCTCTTCAGGTCCACGTTCTCTCCAAAAGAAATAGGACCGTAGCGCGTGCATAACTCACAAACATAAACAGGTCTGCTGGAAGCGAGCTTGAGTTTCAAGAAAATGAGCTTCAAAATCGGCATGAATTTGTGACGCTGATGAATAATAAAGCAGCTGCTATTTCTAAAACGAACGAAAATTACCTGGTGATAAATAACCTCGTCTAGGAGAGTGAATTTTTGGCTTTGCAGAAACAATGGTCAACCTCAAGAGTTGGGCTATTGTGATCTTTGTGTTGAATTTGCACATTTCTTGTCAATCTTTAAAACACGTGAAAGAAAATAAAAACAATCTAACAAAAACAAAAACCCGGTGTCTTGCCATCAATTTGACACAGATGTATCCTTTCTTTCGCATGAGTAAACATGCGAGGTAACGTGATCACGGCGCTTGCTAAATTCGATGTCACTTACAATTTTGCGATTTACTTGTTAAGCCAAAACTACAAAAGAAAAAGTGACCGTAGCAAAACTCTCCCAAAATGTTTTTCGCTGATGGTAACTTTTTATATTCTCGGTTCAAAATTGAAGTTGTTTTCATGTCGCAAATTTTGTCGCTGATGGCAAAATATTTTATTCGCGATCGACACTTCCTGAAAACTTCTTCTTGTCTTCCTAAAAACTTACTTATTTACTTTTGCATCAATATTTGTTTTGCATGAAGCAGGCTAACAAAATCTCTGCCTTGCTTAGCTCGCATTTTTGAGCGTTTAATTAGAATTTTTCCTATGTTTCTGACGGCAAGTCCTATATTTTGAGGTCACCCATCCAAAGACTAACCCCGCCCTACAGGGCTTAACTTCACTGAACTTTTGTCTTAAAAAGCCATCAGACGTTCAGAGTGCACGTTCAGAGTGCACGCTCAAACTTGTGGTGAAAAACAAGTTGTAACGGAAGTTGAAAATGATCATCATGTCAGCCTCGAAGCCCATTTTTCTCGATTTCCTTTTACTTTCTTCAATATTTCTGGGATTAACTATATTAGTAGTAACCACATGTCTTCTCAGGGGGCTATGAAGATAGCCCGGTCAAAATAAGTTGAATCTCTTCTATAGCTAACAATCACGAAACGAAATTGCTGTTGATGAAAGTTTAACTGAAACTGCTTGGGAAAAGTTGGGCGAGAAAATAGAAAACGCAAAATAATCATAGAGCTGTTCTTGGCCAGTTTTGAAGTCAGTTTTAGTATTTTTAGCCACGCGTTTTCAAATTTTAGAGCTGTTGCACGTTCAGTTGGTTACCTATTAATTGAGATGAATTTTGCTATTTTTTTAAATTTTATTTTTGAGGTCGACTTTTTGATAAAAATGGAAATGTTCGGAATTGGTGGTCTACCTCTTCGACGAAGAGGTTTGCGTCCAAAGCGCAGTGTCTTGTCAACCAATATGGGTTCTATAAAGTCTTTGGAGAAAATGTGAGTATAAATATCTGGCAAGTTCTGCTTGGATTGGCTTATAGTTGACCTCTGTTTGACAGAGGGGCAGAGCACTGGTTTAGGCACAGTTTACATGAGGTATTTCATCACGGGAAGAAACTCGCCCGGCTTTGATCATTTGGCATTTTTTGTTTGCATGCACCCTGAATAAAATGTGCCCATCCCCGGATGACTTCATCCTGGTCCTCAGCACCGGGACAAACTTTCATCCTAGGGGTGTAAAATCCATGAAAACACGATACTTTTTTTCATCCCAAGCCGCAACCGCATTTTTTTCAGCCTCATTACAATTGACTAGCGGCAATAGGCCTTATTCACGATAGCCGCCATGTTGGTTTTAAAATTGTCATGCAAATTAGCCATGTGCTATGCTGGGGGGCAAACATTGGAAAAAAGGCAAATTGCGGAAAATCGGCTCGTCGAAATATTGGAATAACATTGCTAAAAGTACATTTTAGAATTTAGAATTGAGTACCTTTTATAATAATTTTATATCTTTTGATTGCCTCCGACATTTTGACTTTCTACTTCGTTATCTGCTAATTTTTCACTCAAAAAACATCGAAGTAACTTGTGTAATCATTCTATTTTACTACTTAGGTGATAAACATTCAATGAACGTGAAACAAATCATGTGGCTACGGTGTTCGTTATAACCTCTCGTACTTGTGTTGTTTGCCCCCTCACAAGTGTGTTGCTAATTTGCATGATAATAGCAAATCCAACATGGCGGCCATCGTGAATAAGGTCTATTTAACAATTATTCCATGAGCGCGCGTTGGATATGAGATGATAGATAGCCAACGAGGCGCGTAGCGCCGAGTTGGCTATAATTATCTCATATCCAACAAGTGCGAGTGGAATAATTGTTTTATTAAAAACGCCCCCAAAATATAGAAAACTAGACTACAATAAAAATAAAAAGGCCCAAAAAATCACGCATATGCTTGCCGTGTTTGTAGATCATGGTATAATGGCTCATAACCCATGATGGCTTAGCCAATCAAAACTCTCGAATTGCGTTATCCAATGATCCAGTTTTTAATAATGAATATTATGCACATATTCCAACGTCTCACCTTTACCACCAGTTTTTATACGGCCAAAAGTTCAGCCCAAAAGAGGTAGATAAACACTTCTTTTACACGTTTTTTAGCTGAACACAGCACGACATTAATGTTTCGTCAATAACACGATCTTCTTCCTTCGCGAAATCACCGCCATATTTGTTTCTCAATCATAGCTGCTGACCAAATGCACCTGTTTTGCGGCCAATTTTGATTTTCGTCTCGGGACGAAACTGCTCACTGTTCATACGGGATGAAAGTTCTCATGTAAACGAGAATGAATTTCAGTTCATCCCTCCTCCTCCTTAGTGTAACTGAGTTAAGCCCATTGCTCGATTCGCTTTTAGTAACTTATTTGTTCCATACAGGAAATGGTTACAAATGCCAAATTCCTTTCGATAGCCACCAGTAACAGTAAAGATTTGGCATAAAGTGCTAAAAGTAAGGTAGAATTTTAATTTATCAGCGAGTGACGAAGGCAACTCGGAAAGTGCTTGTAACGGTCTGTAACCAAAGTCGGAATCGTAAACTTTGCTTTTCCAGTTCCGACGCTTAATTAAAGGCCCATCGTCAACCCACAGGGTTTTTGACCGTTTGTTTTTGTTGTGGGAATTCGCATTGCTTATTGTGGCAACCTGATTGGATGAATTTCAGCTTTGGCGGGATTTTCATATGTGAAAGTTGTTCCATGGCACGCAATGCCTGTCGGTTGAAGATGGGCCTCTAAATTGAGTTACTCGACACTTTAGCGAGCAAGGCCATCAAACTACTGTAGGTTTAGAGAGCAATCGTTCTACCATAGTGCGGGAATTCAAAAGTCCAGATATATTCTAATGTGTAGTGAAACTAAAGAAAATGATGGGAATGAGAGAAACCATCAGCTCGCACGGTAATGTTGTGTTTGAGCCGAGTGTGTAAATTTCCTTTTGTTTTCCACGGCATTAAAGTATATCTAGCGACCGTTATTGTTTTGTCTTCCAGGTTGATGGCCTGCAGACGTTGAATGAGAACATTGCAGATAACGGTGGAATAAAACTTGCATATGACGTGAGCTATCTTTTTTTATGAAATTTGTCCTCCTGAGAACTGATGTTCGATCCAAGGCCATAGGCGGAGTAATTAAGTGCATCTTCGACTATTCGCTGTTGATCCACGGGGCATTAACTCCTCGATTATGGACGATGCCTACTAAAATACTATTTTAGGCCGGTTTATGAATATGCGGGAAAAGCAGATCTTAACAAGTGTTATTGAAATCGAGAAAGAAAATGAGGGTAACTATGCACGCATTTTTCAAAGGTAATTAATCAACAATATTTGAAAAAGCGTTCTTTTCCAAATTGAAGCTTAATTAGCTCTGAAAAATGCATATTTACCGCCAGTTTTCTTTTTGGATACCGAGAGCACTTGCTGAGTTCTGCTTTCTCCGCATAGTTTTTAACCGCGCAAAAATGTCGCTGTATTTACCTCTTACTAACCGAGTTTGAGGTCCGTACTGTAAGTTACGGACCGAGGATCCGTAACTTACAATACGGACCGAGAAAACGAGGTTGGTAAGATATTTATTGTATCTCTGATGTTAATCAGGCGCGCTGGCAAGGAAACCAGTCGAAGTCCGGCACGCGGAACTGGTTGAACTGCCACAAAGATTGCCGTGTCAAAATCCGAAAAACTAAATCTTCTTGGCTGTTTGAAATAGTTGCTTGCAAGATGCAAACAGTTTATGTAACAAAAACGACTTAAAGAACTTACTAGATAATTTTAAATATAGCGGGCTGTACATCAGGCCGTACTGTAGAATACGGCCCGCTTATTTAGCCAATCACAGCGCGCGTACTATCTGAGAGATATAATAATAGTAACAACGCAGTGCCGCTACCGATTCTGTTCTCGCCAAAACAAATAAACAATACCGTACAATAAAAATAAACAATACCGTATACTGATGGCCTCATTCCATGGCAGATCCCAGAGACTTCTGGGTAATGAACTACTGCTATCAAGGACATTATGATTTCAGATTGCAAGCCTAATGTATGGTATTTATAATGGTGTTGAATTTCCCATATCTGATCTTACTCTATTTAGGCTTACCAGTCCTGGGTAGATGACAACGAAAAGGAAGGGCAGTTACCGGATCTTGGTTTGAGCGTGGATCAACTCTTCTTTATAGGATTCGCGATGGTCAGTTTTGACCACCCTTTGGCCTGTATAGTTTAGACCTATAAATTATTGAAATTCCGCAAGTGCTGCAATCTCAGTCAGCGTAAGAAGACGGCATGCAATCTTTACTGTTCAAATAGAAGGATAGAAAGAGGGTGATTACACAGGAATAAATGTACAAAGAAAAAAAAGCACTGGTAATAAAAAAAAGCGAATTTTTGCAATTCCGAATGTTTAAGTTAGAGCTGTGTATTTCAGTGCAAGTTAGGAGGAGTTCGTTGAAGTCTAGGATACTGACCCAACCAGTCCACTTTCACTAGATGTCTACCAGTTTCTCGTTGACATGAGACAAACCTAATTGAAGTCTTTTCCGCGAATTCCTATGTCAGTAGATTTTTTCTTCTTATGGACTTGGTCGTGGATATTAAGAACATTGATAACATTCTAGGATAAGGAAAAATACAAGAGATCCCTACACTTAGAACGCAGTATAGACTGTCTTTGTCGCTTTCTTTCTATCTTTTTTTCTGTAGCAATGGTGCAGTGTTTCCAGCAGGGCAGCGGCTCTTTATCAGTTGAAGTTTGACCCTCACACATACAACAAATACAGGTTTGTGTCCATTTTTTTAACTCGCCTCAGTCATAGTAACCATTTGGAATTTAAAGGGGTGGCATTTCTGTTTACGCTTGCAGGCTTTGATCTAATCATGCATGAACTAAGAAGAATTAAATTGTACTGAAAGAGAGGACATAATGCTACCCCTGTGAATGAAATGAAGAGATTTGTTTTTCGAGTATCCCCGAGTCAACATGGAAAAACAAATCTCTTCATTTCATTCACAGGGGTTAACATAGAACATCTCTCTCAGATTGTTATATAGCTGAATTTTTTTTCCCCGAGCAGCACGCGCTCTCATTGGTTACCTCGTGGTCACATGACATCTAACAATGAAGCTGTTTCCCGCCAAAATTCTCTCAGCGGGCAACAGTGCAAAATCTATGACGTCAGAGGGTAACAGTGCACTGTTACCCGCGAATGTTGACCGACGATCGCCGTTGCTGTTGCCGTTGCATGTTTTTCTTTTTGTGCTATATAACAAACCACTTAATAACTGGTCCCGAGGGAAACCGTTCATTTTGTTTCCCGAGAATCTCAATGTTTCCCCGAGGCGCAGCCGAGGGAAACATTGAGATTCGAGATTGAGATTGAAACATTGAGATTCCCTCGGGACCAGTCATCAAGTGTTTATTACGCTATATTTCCACAATTTAGATCCCAGATATGTCCAGAAATGCCTCTAATTAGATGCACGCGGATTTCAATAAGCGTCACAAAGTGTCCCCTTGGTCTTACTTCACCGTCACTCGTGTCTCGGAATACAGACAATTAACGTCACAGAGTATCCCTTAAATGCTGCTCCTCAAATAAGGATAAACAGCACCATTTATCCTGACCTAAAAAGAACGCTATTTTTTATCCTTACCTTATTGTTAGAAATAGGTAGGAAATGCTGAGACTTAGGGCGCTCAAGTTCCATTTAAAAGAACTGACCGGCCAGAAAGGGCATTTGGAAGGAATAACTCAACAACACCTTTAAAGTTACCGTATACCTTCAGGGGTGTCTCGCGTCCGAGCGATGTAGCGCGTCCGGTTTAAACTGTGGATATCAACAAATTAAAGCTTTCAGAGCTGGCTATCAAGTCAAATCAAGATTTTTGAAATCAAATGAATTGTTGAATTTTTCACGACCTCTCAATGCGAGAATCCGAACTCACCTTTTCAAAGCTACAAGTCAAAGCAAATTTTGCTTTTCGTTATTTTATTTTGTTCCTCCGTTTCCCGACCCAAAGCGCTAAAAAACGTGTCTGCGTTTTGCAATACTCAGTTACAGTGAAAAGTTATAGAACGTTTTCGAAACAGTATTAAAAGAATGTGAAGTGTTCGTACAAAAATCGTTCTCAGAGGAAAAATATTTTGAAGTAAAAAATTCGCAGACACGCTTTTGTTGTCTGTATGTTAATCTAGCCACTGTCAAAATTTGAGGGCAATCGGACAAATTTCCTTTGAGTTTTATCGCTTTAAAGTATACGCTTCAAGTGAAAAAACAGCGCTAAAACTGTCAATAAAACGGGAAATTTTTACTTCCGACCAAGACGTAAAACCGACATTTCTCCGCCAATATTTAATCTTTTTGAATAATTTCTTTTTTACACTAGATATCCCATTTCGATCATCACTTTAACAGAAAAATCCAAATTTGAAGAAAATTGCCGATCTGAAGGTATACGGTAACCTTAAGTCGATACATTTCATGGATGATATATACTCCTTCAGAAGAATGCGAGAGATTATCATTCGAGTGTTCTTCAAATTGTTTCATTTTATTTGCAAACTGGTGGGTCTGGCCGGCCATTTCTGACGAAAGGAACTCGCCCTTAATGAGACACTTCGCGTTGGATGTCAAAAATTGGTTGTGCGTGTAACCACGCGCATGTCTGGACATAAGTGTTTAGATGCTATCAGTATGGCGGGATAATTGTCACATGGGTCACCTATAGCTCAATCGTAAAAGCACCGTAGGTTGGACTCCTGCAGAGGAGTACTCGGATTTTTCCGATCATCCCCTATAGCTCAGTGGTAGAGCATCCGAACTAGTAATCGGAAGGTCGTAGGTTCGACCCCTGCAAAGGAGCGCTCGGATTTTTCTGATCATCCCTTATAGCTCAGTGGTATAGAGCATCCGAGCAAGTAATCGGAAGGTCTTAAATTGGACTCCTGCACAGGAGCACTCGGATTTTCCCGATCATTTCGTATAGTTCAGCGGTAGAGCATCCGAACTAGTAATCGGAAGGTCGTAGGTTCGACTCCTGCAAAGGAGCACTCGGATTTTTTCCGAGTGTACCCCTGAGTCAATATCGAAAAGCAAATCTCTTCAAGAGTTAATATTGTATCAAATTAAATCACCGAAATAGCTTGCTATCTTGAGTAAACGAAGGGAAAAAAAGAAACGACTGTTCCTAACGAACAGTAACTTACAATGAATGGTTATGTCAATAGATATGGGTTATTGACCAAGCTTGTTCGGTCAAGATGGCTGGATATTGCGCCAAGTTCTTTTTTTTGCATGTTTGTGGACCGAGACGAAGTCGAAGTCCATAAACACGCAAAAAAAGGCCAATATCCAGCTATCTTGACCGAACAAACTTGGTCAATAAAGGATTTATTATATGGGATAAAACACCAAAAAAAAAAGATCTTTGATCTTGCGGGACCCAGCGAGAAATCCCGAGCGGGCAGTATAGCTCCATCTTGCCCGCTCTGGTAGCCAATCACAGCGCGGGATTTGCTTCATCTTGCCTGCTCAACGAAGCTAGTCATTAACAAAAAAGGTAAAGGTACAAACTTTGCATACATTTGAATGGTCGGGTTTTAGTTTTTCCACCACATTAATGTAGCATGTCAATCACGAGAAGGAGTGTTTCATCGGATGTCCAAACACCGAGAAGCGAGTTTTTTAACCAATCAGAATGCTTTCTTTGTTACCTCTTTATGGGCTGAATGACCTCTGCTCTGCGCTGGGTCACCTGAAAACCGCATTTCTCTTGACCAAAAATAATGGACGGTTCGTGAGGCTGCTATGCATGTGCTTCATAATACGATCACATTTTGAGAACATATTTTCTTTACTTTTTATTTTTAATTGTTAAGTTTTGTTTTTTCATACTGTAAATAGCTTCCTTCCTTCTTATTATTTTTAGTATCATATTTTTAACTATTTGAAAGATATTTCTTTTTTTGTCAGTATTATTATCGTCATTAGTGTCCCCAAATAGCTTCTCCAAGCTAAATACCTTTGACACTCGAATAAAGTTGATGATAATGATGATGATGATGAAGAATGGAGAAATTTTCCATGTGTATTATTTAGAAGGAAATTAACAAATCTCTGCCAGGATGGTAATCTAACCCACGACCTCACGGTTACATAACCGTTTCGCTACGGACAAAGCGACATTCCTGATGTGGAGTCTAATATATTCCCTGTTGGCAAAGGGAGCTCTCAAGGCTTTTTCTTGGAGTTCTATCATCTAAATAAGACAGACAGACTAATTATTTTGTGTTATTGCTTTCTAGGGTTATTGGCCCACTGTCCAACTTTGAAAAATTCTCAGATGCCTTTGGTTGTTCAAGTGGCGATAGAATGGACGTTTATCCTAGATGTTCTGTATGGTGATTACGTGAAAGAGTCACGTGGTTCGCCCCCCTTTTTTTTTTAAACTCGGGAAAGTATTAACACTCTAAAGTAGACTTTATATATTTCATGAATGTCGATTGGGAAGTCACCTATCACAGTTTCAGTTTTTACCACAATTGCTTGTAATCTCGCAATCTGATTGGCTAATTTGCCGTTGTCGATAAGAGTCTAGAGAACGCTGCTCGCGTCATGCTTGCGTCAATTTGTCACGCAATGTAATAGCCAATCAGGAACGCTCATTTTGGGAAATAAACCAATCATATTGCGAGAAAGTTATAGACAACGCTTGCTCTTTCTTTGAGTCATGATTTTGGTCACGCTCTGAAATAAAACTTTTCTTTGGCGTTGAATATTGTGGTAAAAAACAAATTGAAAGAAAAATGAAAGAAATTTAACAAATCAAAAGTGGTTCAGCGTTGTCTGTACTCTTATCGACAACGATATTCGTCATCACAGTGGTCAAAATGTTGTGGACTCACGAGGCGTAGCCGAGTGAGTCTACAACAAATTTTGACCACTGTGATGACGAATATCGTTGTCGATAAGAGTACAGACAACGCTGAACCACTTTTGATTTGTTAAATTTCTTTCATTTTTTTCCCTTTATGCAATCGTGACGTTCCTAAAACAATGAAAAATGTTTAGGAAATACTGAGTTTGTTACTGACACACGAGGCGAGTCGTGGGATTCATTGATGGTGTTGTTTTGAAGTTGTCAAGTTTTGGACTGAGTGTCGACAAAACGAAATACAAATACCACTTGGGTCAAGTGCGGTAAAGTGCATTCGATGAATTGATTCGGCAGTTTGTTAGGCTCTTTCATGTGATTGGTTCAAAGAAAGGCGCCAGCATATTGCCAGCTGACGAGGTGAACGTGAATTGTGTGCGCTCGGTATTAGTGTTTTTTGGCCCGCGGGAAATGCATTTAGGTTCAAAACGTTTTACGGTAGGTGTCTTGTGTTTACGTTGTTATCGCAATCGCTGTTTTTCCCCATTTTTTGATGAAAATTTTCTTTAAGTCTCCACTGACTCTAAACATACGGAAGTAAAAATATTCATTATTCAGTTTTACCAAATGGTCAGATCTGATGCAACAGTTGTTTATTTTCCCATTTGTGGTCATTGGCCATTTAATGTCACCCAAAGTAGTAAAGTGTTGATTCTCGGTGGATGAGTTTTGGACAGAAACATGGCCGCCGTTTGTTTGTTTGTTTGTTTGTTTGTTTAAAGACAACAATATGGCCTTCGTGACGTCATTTTTCCGATGATAAACAACTCATAATGGTGTCCAGAACTCTTTCTAATGATAGGTGTTTTGTTTTGTTGCTGATACTTAAATAATAATCATTTTAACTCGTTATATAATCAGCCACATTTTTTAAAAATAAAGTAAGTTCTGTACTCGCGGTACAACTTAGGAATAGGTCATTTTTGAAATATCAATATTCAGCTTGATAGTGAAGCAGAGAGGTCAAAAGCAATAGAAACAAGTTGCAATGGGTGTGAAAGATATTAACTCAGGCTTATCATCCGCTTTACTTTGTCTTTCTCCTCTAAACCTTTCTTTCAAGGTGAATTTTAATACATCTAAAGTGGCCTATTGAAAACTAGGTATTAGGTACCTATAGATCGTAGGACGAGGACGACTACGAATATGAATTTTCCGTTCTGAGCACGCGCACTTCAAAAAATGTCGGTCTGCAAACCTTATGCGCATGCTCAGTACGGAAAACTCGTACTCAGTTGTCCTCGTCATCCGAGTTAAAGTTCCCTGTTGTTAGCTGCGTTAAAAATGGCGCACTCAGTTTTGTCTTTATGTAACTATTTTTGAAACTCTTAATTTTATGTTGTTTTCATGCTGCAAATTTTGTTGCTGATGGCAAAATATTTAATTCTCGATCGACAATTCCTGAAAACTTCCTTCTGCTCTTCCTAAAAACTGTGTATCAATATCTATTTATTTCTGCATCAATATTTGTTTTGCGTAAAGTAGGCAAACAAAATCTGTACCTTGCTTACGGCGTTAAAATAGAATTTTCGGTCCTTTGGTTGTGACAGCAAGTCGTAATTTTTTAGGTCTCCCATCCAGATACTAAACCCGCCGGATATGGGGTAACTTCAGTGAACTTTTGTCTTGGAAAGCTGTCAGATACTCAGAGTACGAGCGTAAACTTGTGGTGAAAAATATGTTGTCAGGAAACTTGAAAATGATCAACACGTCAGCCTCGAAGTCAATGTTTCTCGATCCCCTTTTATTTTCTTGAATCTTTATGGGTTTAGTATTTTACTAGTAACCATATGTCTTTTCAGGGGGCTATTTACCTAAGACATCTACCATGGCACTATAATGATATACGGTACCAAAACAATACCGTGTACTATTAGAGCTACATATTAAGCAAAGACAGAAAACATGCAAAACGCAGTTCAGTCGACAGTTTTGAAATAAAGAGCCGTGTTACTGCACTACCACACGTACGCAATGCGTGCTTATTTTTCCTTTTGTACTCGAAAAGAGTAATTAGGGAAGTCATTGATTAGCCTCGAAAAGCTCCAATGGGAATGGCTAATAAATGTACATCATTGAAAATGCTTCATTTATCTTAGCTTCCCACGCAAACAGTCTTAAGCCAGGTTTCCAAATGATTTGCAACGGTCTGCGACCATCGGAAGCTGTCTGCGTCGATCTTATCGCAGACGATTGCAAACACAGAGGCAAATGTTTCCATTCAACTCTGAAGCGATCCCAGATCAGCGTACCACTAATCCTCTGTGAAGCGAGGCGAAAAAGGATCGCGCTTACTTCAAGTCTGATTGGACGTGTTTCAAGGTGAACAATAGTGTGTCGCCGGTAGGACACAGATCATCTCAGACACACGTTGCCATCAAAAATTGTCTTAAGTCGGAAGCGTCATTATGGTCGACAAGGCAGAGCTGGATTCAACATTCCCGATCATCCAGACCGTGTGCCGCAGATCGCCGCAGACGCCGGGACAGATGTTTCCATATGTCTGCGACATGGCGCAGACCTATCGGCGATCGTGTCGCAGACCGTTGCAGATCATATGAAAACCAGGCTTTAGGACTTCGTCACGCGTTCCTCCCCCACGAGATAAAATGGGACGCCCAGGGGTCATATACATAGTAATTTTCCCCCTGAGCATCCCATAATGTCTTGTCTTTCGAAACAATAGAAATCAAAATGGCCGCAGTATCTGCAAAAATGTCTATGCACTACTTTATCCTCGGCTGACCGATTGGAAAACGACAGTCTTGTGCGAATGAGGCAAAAATGGGAACAAAGATCCCCCTTTCAGCGGCCGGTCTAACAATAATACTAACAAGAATAAGAAATATGATGATACCTTTCAAGGGAACCTCCACTCTGACTTGAGAATAACATGAAAGCGGAGGATAAAATTTGCTTTAGAATTTTTCCGATCGCTTGTTTTCAATTTTCAATTTTCCAGGCGTCGCAAATGCCGCACTGTTCTAACATAGAGAGGTTGGGCAAACGTTACACGTCATAACTTCTCAAGATGGCAGCGCCCGGAAATTTGAACAGAAAAATTGGCTATTCTGAAATTTGGTTATTTCGGATACAAATCCTTGTTATTTTTTTTTTTTTAATTTCATTGTAAACATGATTTCCTACTGTTAGTCTCTTTTTTTTGGAGTGAATTTCCTTTTAAAGGTAACCAACAAAATACTTCCTCCAAGCGGCAATTAGGGAGCTTAAGCATGCGCGTTTTTGAGACGCGGACGGCAACCGGAAAAGGGCATTTCGTGAGCCAGGACAGTGGTATCTCCCAGAATTTTATACTAATCATCTCTAATGGAGAAAAGATACTTAGTAATGTAAATGTCGTTGTTTGAAGACAAGTTATAAGGGATACAGCTCACTTCCGGTTGCCGTCCGCGTCTCAAAAACGCACGTGCTTAAGCTCCCTAATGATGGGCCCAGTTCATGTACACTAAACAGACTAAGTGTTAAGAGACCCAACTGTTTGGATAGAAACAGCTGGTTATTTACAAAGCGTTGTGGAATCGGCCACCAAAGCCAATTTATAGCTGCTGACGGTTGGTGGACTGGATCACCAAACAGCGCACTTCTCGTAAGGATTCATGGTACTTCCGATTGGGCAATTAAATGCCTGCGAAAAGTTCTTAAAATTGGACAGCGGACCAATCACCCTGCAAATAAAGAAAATATAGCGGATAGGCTTCTGTCGGTATATAAAATTTCAACTAGATACACAGGATTAAAGAGGACAAAAAAGGAAAAAAAAAACAAGCTTGTTACATTTTCTTGTTGCATTCTTCAGTTGCATTCTTCTTTTAGCCTATCGCCGGCATTCCAAAACATTAATCTAGTTCTGTAATATTTTTCTTTCAGTCGACTAGTTCAACGACATATCAATCGAGCAGCTAGTACGAATAAAAATCTGAAAATCTACAGGATCCTAAGTGGCGTGATCTTGCCTTAATGTAGTGCCTCGTACGTAGGTGCGAATCACCTAGAGACACTGAAGACTCGCTGAGCTCCACATTTTAAAACCACATTTTAATGTTTACTTCGTAAGAAACTTCTCCGCAATACAATTAAGGACGGTGCCTACTATTGTTATTGCGCATACGTTCTGCGCATCTCGAGATACTCGGATTTCCTATGAGTAGTGCTTACTAATACAGGGATATTTTTGCGCGGTTCAAACCCATGCGGAGAAAGCAGAATTTAGCAAGTTCTCTTGGTATCCAAAAAGAAAATTGGGGGTAACCACGCATTTTTCAGAGATAATTAAGCTTCAATTTGGAAAAGAACGCCATACATTGCTTTGTATTTAAAGCTTTTAACAAATGCTGTTGATTAATTATCTTGGAAAAATGCGTGGTTACCCCTAATTTTCATTTTGGATTTCAATAACACTTGTTAAGATCTGCATTTCCTGCATATTCAATAAACCGGGCAAAAATACCTTTGAACTAGTAGGCACCGTCCTTACAACGAAACAGAACATAATCCGAATAGAATTGGCTAGCAAGTTCCTGTGCGACTGACTTTACCACAAACCGTTTGTGGTAACTTGCAGACAACAACATTGACAACAACACGAACAAACAAGCAAAAAGAATGTTGCATGACTGCTTGACGATCATCGTGGAACTGTGATTCTGTTGTTGTTTTTTTTTTAACGAAGTGAATAGTACGATGGGACTCTGGCAGTTGGTGCGTATTCCATAAACTCCAATTTTAGCAATTTCGGAAATTCTCTTAATTTCGAACAACAAACTTCGATTTTCGGAAAGACAAAAAAACAATTGCCACCATAAATGACAGTCATTCGAATATAACAGTACACGAGAATGACGACAAAAAATGAAACAAAATTTGGGAAAAAAAAGACACCCCGACCCCGACCACGGCCCCGGCCTCGGCCCCGCGTTTTGGCTACTACCTTTTTTATTGAGGACATAGTAAAAAAATTAAACAGTGCCCTTGATTTTAACCCAACAAATAAAAAGGAAGTAGTGAAGATGAAGCAGTATTTACCTGTACTTTGGATAAGAGTGAACATCATATTCAAGCTGGAATAGAGCTTTTTTCTTTGAGAATAGACTACACCACGGCTGCAAGAAACATGGAAACATGTTTTATGAGGGAATATTCAACGAAAAGATTCTAAAAAAAAGCCGAGTAACTCGGCTATCTCAAGCAAAACTCACCATTGCAAATCCTACGAAGAAGAGCTGGTCATTACTTAAGCCAAGGTTAGGTAAAGTTTGTTCCACTTCATTGTCTCTCACCCAGGACCGATACGCCTAAATGGCAATCGAATTTATGAAAAATATTTAGTAAGACATTTAGCGGTCAAACGGCCATTTTTAGGTTCCCCACGTTGGGTGGTCCAATGAAAATAATGGCCAGTCACAATCAGCCGTATCGGATGGAGCCTGACATGACCAGAGATGAAAACAATAAGTGTAATGAAGCAATTGTATAGCAAGGATAGTATACGAGGATCAATAGGGAACTGAATTTAGTCACTTAGGGAAAGTACCTAACCCTACTTATCGTAAAAACACGAGGAACATGTCTCCGGATGTTTCATAAATTTTTCAACCGCCTTCTTGAATTTTCATAGATAAATATTGCTGCCTCATTGATAGAGTTGGGAAAAGCTTACAACTAATTCAAGATGGCGGATCCGAGATGACTGTTTGATATCCACTGCAAACTATATCGTTTGCTTAATAACATGGACTTCCAGGAAGAGAGTTTTGAACCAATTGAATTGTCTGCATTCCACCTTACAAACGCGCTGGCATTCCGCACGATATAGTGAAAATATGGAAGGAGAGGTTTTCCTACACTCCGAGATGTAGAGAAAAAGTCCGCTCAGGCTCGTCATTCCATTTCGGATAGCCTCCCCAACACTTAGTTTCCTTTTGACGCTTGATGGCATTCAGACAGAAATAAAGAAGTTGCAATTTACTTTATATGCCAACTTTATCCCGCCGTTGTCAGCTATGTTTTCATCTAAAGTTTGGCGGCCATCAATCTGCAAGGCGAATAAGACCATTTTGGTCAATATTAACCAACATATTTTGAGAAACTTTTTTCTAGCAAAGTACATTTCTCCCGCCGCATGTGGTTTGTACGAAATCAGGTATCGACTAAAGAGACCAATTTAAAGTACGTAGTAGGAGTAAAAGACATCAG
>NC_090877.1:47293189-47305689 GCF_036669935.1 Montipora foliosa | reverse complement strand
TCACTGGAAACAGTTTGTATTGTTTAACCGTTGCTATGCACCCCAGCCTATAGTGAATTGCTACCGTTATTTTCAAAATCACTGTAAAACACCATGTATTCCTTCTTTTTGGCAGTTGCCTGATGATTGCTTCGTGAGAAGCATGAAACTCGGAGTAGCAAATAAATGTTTTTGACCTAGTTCAAGTCTACGTATCTATATATATAATATATATCTATATATATATATATATAGGTATTTTCCACTTACGTCTTGCCCAAACACTTCGTAGTCATTGTATTGATCGACAAGACATTGGGATCTGTCTTCGAAGTTCTCCTCCGCCATGGTTGACCACCAGTCGTCCACATTTCCATCTTTACCAAAGAGTCGACCTTAAATAAGACAAAGCACTATTACCTATCACGTTGAATCAACTATTTCGTGAATCAGTATTTCATCTTCAATCTGTTCTTGTTGAACAATGCTGTCCAAGGATCCTGGTTACAATGGCCTTGATGTAAGTACCGATTAAAATTTAATGAAATGCTGCATGGTGACGTTTACCACAGAATGTGAAATTAAATTAGGTAATTCAACATTGTGCCTTAACAGAGGACGGCGCTCGCGGCGCGCGCGCGGAGCACCATGGGTAAGAAAATATGGTAACCCATCTGTGCGAGAAAATTGGTTTTAGTCACCGAACGACTGTACTTCCACCCCTCCATGTATGGCATTGTGAAACTCTGTGGTGCAACCATTTTTTTGGCGGCAATAATCTTTGATGTTGGACATCTATGTTATGGTTAATTGACACTTGTCAAAAAAGTATCCGCTGACCAGTATCACTTCACCATATCGCGGGCTCAAGTTTAAAGCTCATCGAGGTGTCCAACGAAGTCAGCTTCTCTAAGGTGACCGCTGACCAGGCAATGCTTTTCGATTGGATCGCAGGTTCAAGCCACGTTAACTTATTTTAAGAATAAATAACCCGAGAGCTCCGCTTTTAGGCTTGGCTAAATCTATATATTAAATATCAATCAGAGGTCAAATAGAGGACCTGAAAAGATGAATCACACGGTAACTCCCACAGGCTAGTGTAGCAAGAAGGGTTCTAGGACACGGGTCATGTTTTAAATCAAAATAGAGATTAATTCCAGGGGTATTAAAGGTTAGTTTCTGTGGTGTTGCGTCGGTGTTGAGTGCAGTCCGAAAATTTTGTGCTAAGGGTAAATAAACCACCATTAGAAAAATTTATGAGCTGTCGTCTCGGGCGTTATAGCCCTTCGTTAGATTCCTCACATTCTCGACTCGATTCGCTCTGGCCTTACGGGTCGCTTAAAGGCTCCCCCTAAGATTCGCCTCGTGGAGGGGCAATCCGGGTAGGTAAAATCAGGAAAGAACATTTTCGAAAGCAAATGTTTCAAAATTACCTCTGCTATCAAAGCCATGAGTAGTTTCGTGTGCAATTATCATTGCCAAGGATCCGTAATTGATGAACCTGTTGATTGAAATGATTACTTGATATGAGTTTCGAAGCGGGTTTGATTTTTATTTCCTGGGTCCAGAATTTGTTGGATTCAGGATTGGGAACTAAACACTCCAAATCTCGCGTGCATTTCATTGAATGACAGAATTCCAAACGGAACGTAACTTATTTTCCTTACTTCTGCTCCTCCACAGTAAACTTTTATCATTAGCATTGTCACCTTGCCAGGAGAGCCTTTCTTAACTCGACGAGAAAGAAAGTACTGTGCAGAAATTTTATAAAGTCTTTATTGAGTATGCGCAAACCATGTCTTGGAGACAGGTTGAAACCTAGGGGCGTGTTTCTCGAAAGTCCAGAAAACTTTTCGGGCCCGAAAAGCCATCTGTGAAATTGCCAACCGCTTGCTTTAGGAAGCCGATCTCTTAACATGTTTTCAAGCTAACTAAAAGAAACACGTCTGTGAAGTTTGACGACTTAAATTCTCTCCGTTCTTAAAATACAAAGGGAATTGTGACACCCGAAAATGGCCCGTAAAGTTTCGGGACTTTCGAGAAACGGGCCCCTGGCCATTCTCGATTGCACTCCAAGTTGCCATATGGATTTTCGTACTGAAAGCTCGATTTGACCCTCGCCTTGTCAAAATATGATGCACGCGCTGCCTAAACCGGTTTGACCTGAGTGATTAACTCAGAAACTTGGGCTGCGACGGCTTAAAAGACTTGTACGATTTCTGCAGAATCTCTCTTGCTCGATCGCCCTCTGGCGAGTTTTAGAGAAGCTCTGCTCTCAGGGTGCTGAGGATTGTCTTCTATGTTGAAAATTTGCAGAAACTAAATTTGAAACCTTCTAGCTGTTGGCAATATTCTGATATCACGTGATCAGGGGCTAAGTCTTCTCATCGAAACAAAAGAAAGTTAAACATGAGAATGTTGTTCAGGTCCCAAAGAATTAAGTCTAGGACATTATCATCACCGTCATGACATCACGTGAACAACGCAACACTTTTTGTCACATTAGCACAAGGCTACCGTTTCTAATCAGTCGGCTAAGAACAAAGCACTGAATACGGAAAATGCATTGCATCATGAGTCATCTCTGAAAATTTGAGCGCACATATACAAGATAATCTCTATATAGTGATGATCATTAGCGGTTTTTTCCACCCAAGAATTTATTAGTTTTTGATGGGTAACAACTGGCTAGTTAGAGCAAGTTTCAATTGAGTGTCGTAAAACCAAAACCAAAGTAATAACTTTGGCAAATCAAAAAGGACGGAGACAATCCAGTAGACCAATCAAAACTAGAAGTAATTACACGTAGCCGACACAAAGCGCGGGAAAATGTACACGCGGGAGCCACGATTGGTTTTGGTTTCACTTCTGGTTGGTTGAAAAAATGGCACGAGAACTTTGAAACAATCACTGAGTGAAATAAATGCAAAACCAAAGCAATTCGCTAATTACTTTCGACACTCAATTGAAAACCGCTCTATGAAAGCTAAACGGCTTAAAATTGGAGATTAAACTGAGTTTAACAAGTCAATTTGTAAAAAGCACGATGGCTTCTGTGAGCAAACCCGTATGCTAATGAAACAAAATATCAACAATGACGTATTGATTCATTGATAATTGATGAAAACCAGAGAAACTTTTAAGTTGTTGCTGTTGGATAAATCTAAGAACAATAATACGCTTCTACTTCTATTCCATGTCTTCGCATCGGCCTTACTACTTACTTTGGGTATTGTTTCTTGTAAAACGGGGAACGAAGTATTCCAGCTAAAATAACTAAAAAAAAAAAAAACAACACTTAATGCTCCTTATTCCAAAATGGCCGCCATTTTAGTATTCTTTTGTTTCCATGCAAATTGGCCCTTATGGCCTCGCTTTCAAACGTAAAATTCAAAAGAATATTTAACATTGAACGAGGCCAAAAGGGCCAATTTGCATGGAAACTAAAGATACTAAAGTGGCGGCCATTTTGGAATAAGGTGTATTAAAAAAACCACGAAGGAAAGAAAGGATTTAAGTGAAATAGACTGGAAATTTACAAATAATCTACAGGCTCATCAGCGTTTTTGCCACCCAATAACTTTTCAATTATTTTATGACTCACCCTTTTTTTTTATGAGTTTAAAAGGAGCTGAGTCGCCACGGTTGTCTTGAGCATGCGCAATTTTCGTACGAAAGTTCACTTTTGCATGGGCCACGGTAAAGTTTGTTTTCTGCCATTAGACAGGGAGACAACGATATCCAAGAGGATCCGGCCCCTTTCCTTGACATCACCGCTTTAACGAAGGTCAGTTTGAAAAAGAACTTAGCACATAATGTTCGAGAAAATTTTCTTGTTAATTTTTTTCGGCGATCACGAAATAATGGCTTCAACGCATTCAAATACACGAAGGCCTTTGCTCGCTCGACCAATGCTATCACCAGAGTACCCTTGAAAACTGTATGAATGTATTTGAAGTCTAAAAAATATTAAAGAATCGAACAGCGTTCCGCGCGAGTATGACAAATCAAAGATTGCACTCCGACTGCGCAGGGTCATTACAAATGAATGCAAATGAGGCAAAGATCATTTCTTATACGCATGCCCAGATGGTGGCCTAGTTTTAACTTTTAAAGTCAATTTTTGCTTTGTACGGCGCCTGGTGCTATACCATACTGATATTGGTATGAGACAGAATGTAGTTTGTGTTAGCATATACCAGAAACCCATAAGGGTTGAAACGTGTAACGCGCGGCCACAGCTTCCGAATATTCAGTGCGAACCGATTGGCTGAATGTTTCAGTGCTAAGTACCATATTTGGAAACCCCTCGCTCTTGTTGCTCCTAATATGGTACTTAGCAAATTGAATGTTCAGAAGCTTGTTTCCCAGCACACAAGGGGCCGTTACACGTTTCAACCCTTATGGTTTCTGCATATACCCAGTGGTACCTATTCTGTTTTGCTGGGGGCTGTAGTATGCGTTGATATTCGTAGGACCCATCAGCCACCTTAAAATGATAGCAAAAACAATAAACTGATTAATTTGGAAAAATATAACGCATGCACCTCAAAATGCCCCACTATCATTATTAAAATAAATAAATAAATAAATAAATAAATAAATTCGTTTATTTAACACTCTCGCAGTCAAGGAATGAATTACAGTGTTGGTCAGAGCAATACATAGTATAATTATAAAAATAGAAATAGAAATAGATGGCAAGAAACAATGCAATTGATATAATTGCATTTACTATTACGTTGACGCAGCAGTCGCATATTTCACACTAACGAAATCACCGAAACGGTTAGTTTTCGTCACCGAAGTGGCATTAGGTTTAGGTCTTAGATTGTAATGATAGGACTGGCTAATGATGCGTTTATGTATAAGCGGATGCAGCGGGTTTTCCGGGGAGACTTTTAGTACAGACTTTGTGCATGCTGTTCTTCTACGCTCCTGGAGGGTAGGAATATAATCGCTAAAGCGCGCCTTTGAATCCTCTCCAGATCTTGTGACAAATATTAGGGAAGGTTGGCGAAAACGACACAGGCGTACTCCAAAATTGAGCGCGGCTAACAAGGTCTCCTTGTGGAACACCGCATTTCTAAAGTTGCCTGATTGCATGGAGGTGTTTGTTAAACTATTAAACTAACATGACTACTGACTGAGGCTACAGAGTACCCCCAGACCAGATGACTCAGTCCGCGAAAGTTCCCGCCCTCCTCCCCTCCCCCGGGCCAGACTCAAGGGACCGGTTGCTCGAAGCCTGGTTAGTGCTAACCGTTGGCTAAGAGATATCAAACAATAAAGTTTTCTATGACATTTAACGCTGGCTAGCGCTAACCATACTTCGAGCAACCAGGGCAGGGTCTTTTAAATAACTGAGGAGAAAAAGCTTTAATTTCTTTGTAATTTAATCTGCAAATTCAAGTCTTCTAGAGTAAGGACTATGAAATGTTGACTCCGTCTCACAACACTTGATCGTAAATGATTAATTCAGTGGGATGTTGTGGTTTGGCCTTTGAGTCATGGTAAGTGTAAAATTACAGCAGGTCCACATCAGCTGTATAGGCATGTCAATATATAGTGCTATTATACCTGCTTCAACAAATAAACGAAACAAACAAACCACTTGTGCAGTAAACACGACAACTATACAGGTCAGTCCCTTACTTGGCCATCAGTGTTGCTATGTACATTTATATTTTTTGGTATGAATGAGAGCCGGTGACCTTTTATGCTAATTCAATTCAGTCGTGGAATGGAGCCAAAGGGTACCACTTGTATTCACGTCACGGAAAAACAAAAAGCAAAGGGGCTGAAAAACGGCAGAGCAGCGGGTTGTATGAATTTTTTTTCCCAATCAATGTTTTTATGGCTTTGCCCCTATCTATGATTGGTAGATCTTGATCGCATAATCCGTCACATCACCTTTGCATGATGTCCCGCGGGTTGTCCCGCGGACAGCCGAAGTCCAAATTGACATAATAGGGACATTTAGCATCGCGTTTTCAAAGTCGACCGCAAACTTCAAACCGTGGCTAATAGCGGTTTGCCGTTTTCCGTACTAGAGTGGCAAAAATAACATAAGGTTCGGCATTTGGCGGGAAAAAAAACGCGCCATGTTGGATTATTGTCTTACTTTACATGTGTTAATTAAACCGAGCCAGCGTCCTCAAGGATGTGCAAATGATCAGCAAAAATGTGCTAATTCAAGAGTTAAAGCATTAAAAAAACATAGCTTATAGGTTTAAACGTGAGTTCCTACAGAATTTTAAGGCGAAAACCTTAAAAAAAGAAAGAAACGACAGTTTTCACTTTACACAACATGTTTCGACATTCTCATGTCATCTTCAGTTGCAAATAAGCTTTTAACGGTTGTACATTTGAATTTATATTAAGGTACGTTACAAAATAACGCGTCAAAACTTGCGTACAATTTGAGTATGAAATACGAAATGTACGGAAAACAAAAATAGCGCGCATAACAATAAAATAAGAGACAAAAGGAACAACGTAATTAAAAAGAAAGAGACAAGTCTAGATGCCTTAACTGCTGATTAAGAATGGGATTTTCCCACTTAATGTGCAATGCCTCTTTGATCTTTGTTTGGAATTTTGAGGCGGCAGAATCTAAGATCGTGAAGCATTCTGTATTACAAGAGTCATGACAGGCCCTAGATGACTGCAGGTGCCTGTAAACATGCGAAGACTTGTCCGACAGGAGATGCTCACGAGCACGTGTACAAAGGTGGCGAGTGGTCTCGCCAATGTAGCTGTCATTACAGCCAGCACACGAGAATTTATAAACGACACGCGAACGTAGACCTTGCGGTACTGAATCTTTCACACTGAACATGTTTCTAAGTTTAAACGTACTAAAGGCCAACTTAACATCTAAATCAGCTTTACAATAATGTTTGAGTAGTTGTCTTAACTTAGTCTGGGCGATTTTAGAAAACCGGCCAACATAAGGGAGTTTATAGAAGTGCGTAGAAGTTTTCCCCGGAGTTGGATGAGGCGTCCCACCCATTCAGAGAAGGATTCATTTTCTTAGAAAGATACCTATGAATAATCTTGTCGATGACCCAAGACGGAAAAGAATTTTTCCGTAGTAAGAAAATAAGCTTCTTAACATCCAGATGAAAACCAACTCAGGAATTGTTGATAGTATATACTCTGTCTAGTAATGTTCTGACTAGACCCAGTTTGTTATTCAAAGGGGCGAAGCTGAAATAATAAGTAAGAAGACCAGTAAATGTCAGAGGTTTCCCGTTTCCAGAGAAATACGCGATGCTAAATGTTTCTAATACCTTTATATCTAACGCCTTAGTTGTCTTATTTTTGTGTTTTTAGATGCTGACTAACGAAAAAATTCCACTTACTTATCTTTATTCACTCGAAGACGAAGCGAACCAAATTGCCTTTGTATCATCATTTTGTTCATCGCCACAACATTTTCAAAAAATCCATCGCCGACGGTTAACTAGTAACAAAAAGGAAAAATTAAACAAACGAAATGAACTATCATTAATGAGCTAAAAAAGTGATCACCACGAACTTACTTTTATATAATAAGCTCTATAATGCATTTTGATTGGTTCTCACCTATGATCTATGAGAGGACAGACCATTCAGGTGGCTCCAAGCATTGCACCCACATCGCAGAGGTCACGGGTTCGAATCCCGTTGGTGGCACCTGAATTCTTCAGGTGTCTATAAAAATCAACAATTGTTTAAATTGTCCAGCGAAAGTGTGAGGATCACTTCTCTCGTTCGTGTGTTGCCGTGCGTCTGTTCGCTAATAGATCCCGGCCCAGAAGTCGTCGAAATGTGGTGAGGACATCGGTGACACACTCGCAACTTTTTGTTCTTACCACATTTGGACGTCATCTGTGACTGAACAGACGCACGGCGCACTGTCAAAATGGAAATGTAAAAGAAAAAAGGGGCACACCGGTGTGCCACTTTGATCTAGTTAATCTATCCCACCACCGTGATCTATTACTGAACAGACGCACGGCATCATGGAATCTATTTGTTAAGTAGAAAATAAAATTTATCATTGCAAGACACGGCACGAGACTTTTCCCTTAATCGCCGGTGGCGCTATATTAAATTTTCTTTATCCAGCTGTGCGCATATGAGCATATCAAAAAGGCTTTTTTACAACTTTATAATCAAGTCTAAGCACTGCGGAGACAAAAAAGAAAGTTAAATCGATGTTGAAACCGGCGGCAAACTTAAATTCAGTTCAACACGTTTCCACAAAATTTTCACATTTTCTGTAATTTTGAGCAAATTAACAAAGTGAATTAACAAAGTGAAAAGCACCTTATCAAAGTCCATTCACTCCAGATAGCCTTGGTGGGCCTTTCAGTTCCGCAAATCATACCTCAGAGAATTGCGATTGATTCCACAAAGGCAACATGAGCAGCTGGCTCAGATATCGCAACCGAGCGTGACAGTTACGATCAAACCCAGTGCTGTTTCGGTCGGGTCAACGCCTAAGCAGCAAGCATATGCACAAGCAATCTACGCAAACTCGGTCAGTGGTAGCGTTTTGAAAAACCAACACTTTTTGCAAGGACAACAGACACTAACCAACCTAAAGTGAATGACTTCAGTGCACTTTTTCTTGCATCTCTAGCGTAAACTAGTTCATAGTGATACTCTTTTCCAAACGCCTTTGGAACAGCCTCTCGATCTTTCGCTTCCTAAAACTTAAACTTATGTAAAGACTAAATTGGAAGGAAGGGACTCTGATAGTCTTAGGTAATTCCTGGAAACTGACTTGTCGAAGCCTTGACAGTCATTCCGTAACTTTCACCCACCATGGAATAATGCTGGTCGAGTTCTGCGTCGTCTTTGATATAAGGTGGGTATCCAACATCTTCTGCCATAGCATCGGCCTGCAATAGCAAAGTAAAAAAAAGTCGCTGGCAAATCAAATGATCTTTTTACCCCTTTTTTCGGGGTATATTTGTTGATAGGTCTTATGCAAGATTACGGCGCGTGCTAAAAATCCACCACCACATCATCTGGACACACAGTACTGTTCGCTAGTGGGGTTTTTTTTCAAGTTTGCTCCTTTGGGGCTTACTCATGCTAAAATTTACAAGTTCGATTTATTTTAGACTTCGAGGCTTGGTGGTGAAATTAGCTAGTCAGACGTTATCACGCAGAAGGGCTGTTGTCTTGATATTTAATTTCGCGATGAAATGCTGTTTGTTTACCTTTGCTTTGGCAGTTTCTTTCGTCAAGTAATCCATCCAATCTGCTGTCTTGAGATTGTCAGTAAAGGCCTTTCGAACACGTCTTGTCATGTCCCTTACCTATAGTAAAGGGGAAAAGAAATTGTAACTCTGACACCATGCAGAGACGTCCTTCCCTAAGAACCATTTTCTGAAAGACGAAAGTCGATACCCGTCGGTAGAATAGGTCCTCCAGGACCTATGTTGCGATTTTAAAAAAGTTAGCAAAAATCAGGCTTTCCATCGCTCGCGGTTATTTTCTAGCATTGAACTAACAAGTTCAATGCTATTTGACCCATACTCTCTGCGAATGCCATATACGTATACGAAGACATATTTCATAGGGCCTTTATGAAGTCATGGGCACTCTAAGATTGGGCAGTTTGAGCTAGGCTTGTATAGATTGTGCTATCAAAATTTTTGGCGTAAATTGAGCGAACTGGCGTAATTTTTCCCATTTAAAAAAAAAAAGCACTGCTAGCATAATTCGCATATTTTGATAATTATCGGGTCATTTTTGATCCTATTATTTCATCATTTTTTATCTCAAGTCCCAAGCACTTGCTGATGTTATTCGATGTTTAATGTTTCTGATCCCTGGGACTGGGGCCTGGGGTGAACTGGAACCGGAAGCGACATTGTAAACCATGTCGGTCCCTGTACCTCTCATTAGGCAAAGCTACAAAATGGCGTTGGCTGTCTGCCAGTCTGCTTGTTAAACCTTCGTCTGCTGCCGCGGAAAGGGTTTTTAGCCTGCTCTCGGCGTCTTTCCTTGAACAGCAAGAGAATGCACTTTCTGACTACTTGCAAGCAAGTGTAACGCTGCAATATAACAATCGCAGATAAGCTACATGAGAGTATAGACTAGTACTAAGGTGCATGTAAACCTGAACCACATGTTCATTTGGATTTCATTGTGCTGTTCATTGCGTTTCTTTCTTGTAGACCAAATATTTTTTGGATTTATATGCAATTTTTTCAAAGAGCGTAATTTTTTTTGAAAAAAGTGGCATAATTTGGAAAAACGAGCATAATTTTAGCATAATTTGGACAAAAAAAGAGCAGTGCTACTAGCATAATATGCTACTTTTACTAGCACAATCTATACAAGCCTAGTTTGAGCGCTTTTACATGAAGTAAGCTCTTTTTCTTGTAGGAGTACACCTCACCGTACTTTCAGTATCCTCATCAAAATCCGCATCTACAAACAATCTGCCCAGGCTCATGTCCATTGGTGTCATCATTCCCTCCAGACAGTCACTCCATCTTTCTGCCTCTAGCGGTCCTGCTATAGCCTCCATGAATTTACGTTTTACATCAACGAATCGTCGAGGCATTGTTAAAACGTACTGGTCAACAACTCGCCACATAATGTAATCCTTTACAACGCCGTCAGACCTGTTGATGAAAGATGGGCACACATTAGTCGCTGCGAAAAGCACTTACTTCTTCGCCGCACTTTTGGTGGACGCACATATAACGTATAACAGTGCGAAGAATCTGAAGCGAAATGTTTCTCAAACCAGAGAACAACACAGTTTGAAAGCTCTGACAACTTTCAATAATATATCTAAGTCGATTCATAATGACACTTATCGTGAAAACAACAGGAAAATCCAGAGGAAAATCCGCCACTACACAAATCTGCCATAACTCAAAGAAACGAATATTATGGTTTTTTTCTGCCATGTGATTAGCCGAGCATTCGTTCGGTGGCGCTCGGTATCCGACGGCAATCCGAAGACTGTAACTCGACGGCCCGAAGAAATGCCGAGTGTACCTCAGAACGCAATCCGCAAGGCATGGCAGTTATAATCGGGCGAACTCAGGCATGCAATGATATCTCGAGATTCATTGCGCGATAGCCCCGAGATGCATTGCAAGATTAGTGTAAGAAGACACAAGGAATTATAAATTTGTCTTCCTATGTCGCGGTGGACTTAGTCTAAAGAAATTATCCTTAATATTACAATGATTTCAGTAATTTTAAGCAATTCTCTAGAAGTTAGATCAGATCCTTTAATGAGGGAGCTCAACTTTAACGTTTAGTTTATCAGTTCAGTCAGCACCTAAAAAATGACAGATTACAAATTTTAAATCATGAATTTTATCTGTATCAGTTCAATAATTATATGGTTAGTTTACCTTTACCTCTGTATGTTTATTATAGTTTTGCACACGACCTCTGATCGTCCTTAAATAAATTGGGATCTCGACACGCAGTCTCAAACGAAGATGGAAATAGCAAAACAAAATACTCACGTCCTTGAATAAACTTTGTAAATGTCATGAAAAACATGTTCATTGCCGTAAAAGATGGATTCATGACTGTTTAAGGGTGCGAACGCCTGGTTAGAGAATGCAGTGTTTAAGAACCCCAGGATAAAGTCTTCCTGTCAGTGGAAAAATATAAAACAAAACAAAACAAAAGGATATAAGCGTTGAGCTTGAAGCACATCGAGAAATTTCATAACAAACTGCCTACGATAAGTACGTTCATTTGTTTTGTTTATTTGTTGAAGGAGGCTAATACATATTGACAGCTGTACAGCTGGGGGCAGAAGCGAGAGGTAAAATACAATGTCTCCAAATGTAAACACTGATAACAAAAATATTCCTCCCAGAAGAGGGGTGAGCGCGAGCACAGATTGAAAACAATTTGCCAGCACAACAACAATATTTTTCACAGCAACTTCCCAATACTTCTTTTCCAAGTTAACAGATACACACACACCTGCGGAAAATATATTTTGCGGAACACCTCCGTTGGGTGCCCCTATAACCTTTCTCTACTTCACACATTCAAGATGGCGGCTAAACACGCCGGGAAGGACATACTTGGCGTTTGACACAGTTCTAAAATACGAGATGTAAGTAACGTAATCGTTGATGTTGCTTTTGCTAATGTAAAAGATGATAACCACAGTACTTAAATTGCTTAAGTGTTGAGCTTTCGTCTTTTGCGAGGTTCTCCCTCCATATGACGAATGGACTTATTGCAAATTCCTGACCATTGAGCAAACTGCTATGTATTTGGAAGCGAAGTTTTAATTGAAGTTTCCGCTGGCGTTGCGTATGGACCGCCGAAAAAAAACGTTGATCCATCCACACTATTTAACCAAATGACACTTACACTAAAAGAGGTTTCTTCACAAAAGTCATAGATTGTCTTATCCAGGTCAAGAAGAGAACGCCCTGACCGATGATACTGTTGAAGGGTTTCGACCAAATCCTCGGAATAGAGATTGCCCACCAATGCCTGCAACAAAAAGGGGAAAAGAAAAA
>NC_090877.1:47285689-47288189 GCF_036669935.1 Montipora foliosa | reverse complement strand
ATGCTACGACTATAAACCCATTCTCAACCTCAACCCGAGTGATAATTGTTAAATAAATTATGCTTACATATATTATGTGACGACTTGAATCCATAAGATCCGTTTTGACAGATACCGACAGCAAGGTTTGTACATTCAGATCTTTCAAAACGTGCCCCATCTTTTCTTCCACACTCCACAAATTGGTTCCGAATCCGGTCAGTGACCAGCCGCCATACCGCGCGATCAACTGAGCCAGCGGATACTCATCTCTGAGTTCAATAGCAGAAGTATCGATGCATGAATTGTAGATCTTCGTGGTTTTCGTGATCGACAAGCTCTGAAGGTATTTTATAAACAACGTAAAGAATGTTAGTGCCGTTCTTGAAGGAGAACATGGAGGCAAATGTTGTGTCATATAAGGACGCTGTTAACGCGCAGTTAGAGACTGTAACGGGCGCTTCATTTTATTCTGATCAAGATGCGAAACGCGCTAAATCTCAAAGTTGATTATAATTTTCCTTCCTTCTTTGCTGTTAAGGAAAAACCAATAAAAAGAATGACAGTTTTACGAATCCATCAGGAGAAGAAGCTCGATGATGCACGCATTTTGATTGGTTCTTACCCACGATCAAGAGTGAATTAGATAAGATTGTTGATTTATCATTTTACGGTCTTGCCCCTGCACATTTACAAATGGGTTTCTTTTATGATACACTTTGCGAGCGCAACAAACGAAGGGCCGCCAATTTTAACCAATCAGAAGAAGCCATGTCACGCGCGACTAGTTCTGCCATGTTTTTCTCAGGGACATGAAAATTGATTTTCGCGGGAACGGGTATTCTTAAAAATAGACTCTTTGTGACTGTGCTGGGGAGATTTCCCCCAATGCCATAGGAACACTCTTATCTAATTCACTCTTGCTATGATCTGTTAGAAGAAAGGCGCATAGCTGACGTCATCGTCAAAAACTTTTAAATCTTTATTATGTAAAACAAATAGATTCCGTGTTGCCGTGCGTCTGTAATAGATCAGAGAGGACAAAATGTGTTGAGAACATCAGTTACACACTCGGCTATCACCTCGTGTGCCATTTTTTTGTTCTTACCACATTTTGATGTCATCTGGGATCTATTACTGAACTGACACGAGAAACATGGAATCTACTGGTTAAACAGATCGGGATTTCAGAATTGTCTTAGGGTAATTATGTTTTATCAACGGAATCGTTTTAATTTTCAATTATTGCAGAATTCAGGGGGAAAAAATCTGCCATAATGCACTTGTTGTTTTGCAAGTTTCTCTGTTTTTTCTATGGGAGCTGATCAGATTGTTTGCGGGCAAGAAAAAAATATAACAACTTTATCTTTACTGGCCGAAGTGGGAAAATACCATAATACTTTTTGTTTGTCCATCCAAATTTTGAATAAGCATTGTTTTTGTTTTCTCTTGTAACCATTGTAAGTCCCAAGAGAAACAGGAAGCAATGCTTATTCAAAATTTGGCTGGACAAACAAAGAGTATTATGGTATTCTGCGCATCGGCCAATTTGCTTGAGTGCGACAGCATGCACAATCACAGTACATGTATCATTAAACATTTCAATTAAACTTCAATCTATGCGTACCTGTGAGTATCTTGCATCATTCTCCAGCGCATGTCGCAGCACTTTCAAGTTTTCTTTGTTGAGGATCGTGAAAGATGTTATCTCAGTCTTTTCCGCACTGAGCTTATGTTCCTTGAAAAAGCCTCCACATACGTAGGAGTAGAAATCATCACATGGATCCACACTTTTATCCAGCTGATTCGAGATAGCTTTAATAATTAATAAAAGAAACAAAAATGTTTAACATCGTTAATTCCACTCAGTCATTAAAAGTCCCATTTATCTGTTATTCAAAGTCTCATTTTAAGGACGGTGTCTACTAATTCAAATGTATTTTTTTCCCCGGTTTATGATTATGCAGAAAATGTAGATCTCAACAAGTGTTATTGAAATCCAAAAAGAAAATTGGGGGTAACCACGCATTTTTCAAAGATAATTGATGAATAATATTTGTAAAAAGCTTTAAAATACAAAGCAATGAATGGCGTTTTTTCTCAAATTGAAGCTTAATTATCTTTCAAAAATGCATGGTTACCCCCTATTTTCTCTTTGGATAACAAGAGTACGTACTAAGATCTACTTTCTCCGGATAGTTTTAAACTGTGCAAAAATATCCCTGTATTAATAAGGACCACCTATAGGAAATCCGAGTATCTCGAGATGCGCAGAACGTATGCGCAATAACAATAGTAGGCGCCATCCTTAAGGGTCACCAGTAACCACGATTCTTCAGTTGTGGGCTCCCTTTTGTTATTATTTTCGAGGCATTGTCGTCGAGTCGCAAGTCTGCAAATGTTAACTACACCTGCGGTCATTATCGAAGTCGGTTAAATGAACCAACTAGCAGAGAGAGATGAAATTTTGAAGAAAAACCGCGCTCCATTGCAATGCTTCTACACATCAGCTTCCCTTCCG
>NC_090877.1:47273189-47278189 GCF_036669935.1 Montipora foliosa | reverse complement strand
ATTACATTATGCACTCTCATTGACCAAGTGTTTAAAATTGTGCAGTGAGAGTGGAGACAAAGGAAATTCCAATTTTTTCATTGGTTAGCTTAGTTGCGAACAATTAAATATTGAACCGGTAGTAAAATGGCAGATGTGGCGCGGCCGGTCGCTAAAATGAGTGTCTTTGTTTAATTAAAACTGTGATATTACTTATTGCTTCTTTCTCTTCGACACGAAGGGACTCATTCTCTAAGTTGAGGCCACTCAAAGCTTCACAAGGAGACTTCGAATCGAATGCTTCGGAGCGACGCCATGTTTAATTTAGTGCTATCACGACCCATATTGAACTCCGGAAGTCTTAGAATCCTCTGTCTTCATAAGGCCCCGCCGGCTAGGAAAATGGGATTAATCCTTTGGAACGAGAATGATACTGTTTTATTAATGCTGAAAGGCAGAAATAGATATCATCCCTGTCAAAGAAAAAACATTGAAAATGTAAACAGCAGTGTCATACCTGTTTTATGGCTCGGACTAGAAGTGCCTGAAATAATTTTTAAAAAAGAGAGAATTCAAAATTAAAATTCTGAAAATATTGCAGAACCCAAAGGGACGTAAAGGCAAATCTTAAATTTCTTGCCGACCGGCCTAACAATCAGTTTGCAGGACAGACTAGAGCAGTGGCTAAGCCCAGCTAGGAGCCGGTCTAGAATGGAGAAGTAGGACGCCTCCTTCCCTCCAGTAGTCTGGGTACTCAACTTGGGCAAGTGACAGGACACCCTGAGCCTCCCCTGCCGGGGTTACGGCGTGTATGCCCATCAATCTGGTGAATACCCATAGGTGGTGCTTCCTGCATTATTCTCTTGTTAGAGGAAGAAGCTACTGACGCTGCATGCTTGTGTCATAAAACGGGGGTGAAGGGAGGATCTCATCCCAGCTCGGTCCACAGTATTCACTTGAGGCGAGGCGACCCTTGTGAATTATAGTGATATCTCTAAAAGGTTATCCAATATTTTTTTTCGTGCAGAAATGCATGTCCTCCCATCTCTTTTCAGCCTTCACTGTTAAATAAAAAACCGTTGATTGTATATACATCACTGACATACGTGGCCTTCGAGACAAGCGCATTTCCGGTTTGTCGTACTTTCCAAGGAAAGAGAAGCGACAACGCCGTAACTAGTGTTTTCTGTCAAACAGGCTATGTCATCCTTTTTTGTGGCTTGGACTCAAAAGAAATAATATATAAATTAAATATTGCAGTACCAGCAGGAAAATAAAATGTAAAAAAACATTCAGGATTTCAGTTCAGTGAAATATTGGAAAGCAATCATTAAGAAATGTGCGGCCTTAGTGATGTAAAGGATATTGAGTATTAATTAAGTCGGATAGGACTTCGCTTCTTGGTTAGAGTAAAATTGACTCATTGTAAACTGGGTCAGCTATAGATATCTTGGGGTTCTGGAAAGAAATGGCCTGCAATACCAGATGAAGCGAAAGTGATTGGAGGAGTAAGCAATTTTATAGAGCGGTTTTCAATTGAGAATCGTAAAACAAATACCAAAGTAATTACTTCGACCAATCACAGCAGGTGAAAACAGTGCAATGAACCAATCCAGACTCGTAGCAATTCCGTGTAACTTGCTCAAAGGGCAGGAAAAGCGCGCGTTCAACTCGCGATTGGTTTTACAGGGGCACCCAACGTCAATTTTCGGAAAATATCTGTTCAGAAGACGATTTGAGATCTAGAATTTTCTTAACATTTGTTGTAAAATTTATTGCTTGCCTGCCTGTCCTAGGATTTTCGAACATCTAAAAATTTGTATAATTGCCCATTTTTAACGGATTTTTACCTCAAAAAGGTCACCTAGAATTTTCGGGAGCCTTTTTTCTGGCTAAATTTTTCGAAAAAGTAAGTTTTAATCCCTAAAAATTTCGGACAACAAGACTTTCAGCTAGGAAATCCGAACAGATGAAAAATTTTTAGGGGATTAAAATATGCCTATATCTTCAGTTTAAATACTGAAATACGTTAAACAATGCTATGTTTAAGTAGTTTTGAATTATATTCTCGTTGGGTGCCCCTGGTTTTAGTTTAGTTTACTGTCTGTTTCGGAATGGAGTGTAGCAAAAATGGTGCCAAACTAGATAACTGTTTCGATCCCCGCTTACGTTTTGGACGACGGCGCGTGGCAGGTTCGACAGCCATTCGAGCGGAAAGTCAGAAATTCACAAATTTTCTGTCATGGCAATGCAGAATTTCTTGGCTGCAATTAGAAGGCAAACCGCCCCCATCGATCGCAATTAAACTGGTTGATGCAAGCCCAGATCGATGAAAATCGAGAGAAAATGAAATCGATTGTGAAAATTGTAGTATTTTGTGGTCAAAACAACATTCCGTTGATGGGGAAACGAGATGACAACCCTGATGACAGCAATCTCCAAGGAACCTTTCAAGCCCCTTTGGAGTCTCGTATCGACAGTGGTGATGTAAAAACGTTTCTTCATTTTGAACTTAAAACTTACTCTGGTACAAAAGAGTTTCTTTTGCCTTGGGCTTGTAGGTCGGGAACCTCCTCGTGGTGGAGCCTGGAAACATATTTATATGGCTAATACCTGACTGGACAATGTGATATAATTAAAATATTTACTTCGCTAAGCTTGCTGCTTCTTATGAAGTAATTTATTCCGTACCGAATACGGAAATGCCAATGATGGAAACATCGTAAAGTACTGAGATATTCAAGAAATTATATGATTTCTCTGCTTACATGCAAGATCACCAAGTAGAGCAATATTAATGTCAATCTATAAATGAAATGCACCAACAACACCTAGGTAACGTAAGGGTCGTCACTTATTTCCATCCCTCAAACTGACATTTGCCTTTTTATTCAACTTACTCGACGTACAATCTACTTTAGACTTCAAATCTACTTCAACGAAACAAAATTTTAAACAAGCTGAGAAGATTCATAATAGCTAGGCGAGGCAAAGAGTTGAACTAGGATCGATGGCTTCATCTTGCAGTTTCCGATATCCACTAGAGTAACGAGAATACCTCCCGGAAAGTCGAATTTTTTAGAGTATTGAAATAGTAGTACCCAACAAAACAATTGAAAGTTAACCGTCTTCAACGGGGTTTTTAGACCTAAATACTGTAGATCAGCGCGGCTTTGCTTAGAAACGATATTTCTTGTTGAACTTAAGCTCCAATTCTGTCTGTTTTCGTTCTTTTTACGGCGGTAAGCTTGTCATATTAAGATGGGATATTCCTTCGTGTAATTGTTACGAAATGTCCAATGTCAGTTTGAGGGATGGCCCGATGATAAGTGTTGACCGTAACGTACGTAATGCTCTAATTCGTTGACTTTGAAATCACGTGAACCTTTTTGTGTAATTTTACTTCGCCCATGGTCGTATTGTAATGTATTGTATCTACGCTTCGGTGGCTTGTACCAAAACTCTAAACACCGAATCGAAACCGCCGAAATCATAGAAACACCGAAAAAAACTGCTATCGAAACAGCATGATTATCAGACAGAACTTCATTTTACCATATTTGGTCAAGAGAAAGCGCAAAATATATACATCTTATTCAATGGTTTAACATATAATACGCGTGGATATTTTGCGAGTTGCGTAGTATTTTTCCGAGCCCAGCAGGGGAGGAGGAAAAATACCAGCAATGAGCAAAACGTCCGCGAGTATTATATGTTAAACCATCGAATAAGAGATTTATTATTCCACTATACAAAAAGGTGTTATTTTGTTTCAATTTTATTTGTAAAGAGTGTTTCTAAAAAAATGCATCATCTGTCCTTCAGGTAGTCTCCTACGCAGCCGTTCTTTGTGTGGGGAGGAGCGTTGCGTGACCACACAAAGAACGGCTGCGTGGGAGACTATCGTTCAGGGCGTTTGGGAACGATGTAAACGGCACAGAAAGCCAGCCAAATGTCCTTTATTTGATTGTATAAACGAAATGACGAGAGACCAGCGATGACAAGCTAAATTCTCGGGCTTTGTATCGTGTTGAAAACAACTTCGTTCATCGAAAACTCCAGTTCCGTTCGTATTTGCTCTGTTCTAAACCGGTCAAACCGGGACACTACAGTGTATGACCGTCTCTTATTATTCCACGTCATTTTACCATATTTGGTCAAGAGCAATTATGGACGGAACGGGAGTTTTTCAATGAAATAAATTGTTTTCAACACGATGCAAAGCCTGATAATTTAGCTTGTCATCGCTTGTCACTTGTCATTTCGTTTAGCCATTCAAGCACGAGCCTTATCATACAATTGATATGATTCTCCGTCACTGCAGGAAGAATCCAAAATACCAGAAAATGACGAAATAGTGGAATAATAAATACCTTATTGAGTGGTTTAACATATAAAACGTGAGGACATTTTGCTCGTTGCTCGTATTTTTCCTCGCCCCCGGGGCTTGGAAAATTACTACGCAACTCACACTTTCAGCCTGAGTTTGTTCTTCGTATGTTTTGAAAATTTTGATTAATCTCAGCCTGAACGTTCATATTAAAAAGTTTCTTATCAATAAAAGAGAGTGTAATCATTGCGATTACCTCCACCAAATTAATGGGCACACGGCAATGATAAGCTACATTTCCAGTTAGGAAACTGAAACTGTTCGGTACATTGAATTAAACATGCGCCTTGAGCGAGGATTGACACATTATTCAAAGTATAAAGAAAACCACGAAACTGCTTCAAAGTTCAATGCTTGCCGTTTGCATTAGAGCACCACGACTCAGCAGTTTCACATTACAAATTGTTTAACTAAACCCGCCCATTCTTCTACTGACCGACTTACCGCGTGTTAGTACAATATAAACGGGTACGACGATTGCCACGACTATGACAATAAAAACTGCCAGGAATAGAAAAAATAGTTTTTTTCTGCTTCCACAACATGCTTTACGAAGCCGGTATGTCATACTCAAGTCCCCAACATCTTCAACCAATCCCGCCCTGTCGTCTGTTCGTGGCGGGCAGTCGAT
>NC_090877.1:47245689-47255689 GCF_036669935.1 Montipora foliosa | reverse complement strand
ATTAGGGGTAACCAAGCATTTTTCAGAGATAATTAAGATTCGATTTGGAAAAGAACGCGATACATTACTTTGTATATTAAACCTTTTTACATATATTGTTGATTATTTATTTTCAAAAAAGGCGAGGCTACCTCTAATTTTCTCTTTGGATTTCAATAACATTTGTTAAGATCTGCTTTTCCCGCATATTCATAAATCGCGAAAAAGAAACTTTAAGTTAGAACGCACCGTCCTTAACACGTCCTCATTATTTATATTTTTCTCTCCTCAGACCCCTACCCCCTATACATGTAACACAGAGTACTTAAAGAAGAGAGTTATTGCAAGCAATGTTACTTTGGCTCTATTGAGAAGCTCAGGTTTTTTTTACTTCAGTCAGTTGCAAGATTTTCCAGTTTTCAAAGGGCCATCCCCAGAAAAAACCTAACCTAGCAAAACATAAACGAATCACTTACTTTTTTACTTCGGCTTTCTCTTGCTCCTGTTTCTTTGGCTGAGTCATGGCATGTACTTGTTTCCTTAGTGGCAGATGCTCTATGTACTACAAAAAAATACATGTCGGAATTGACAAAATCGTGCACCGATGGCTCAGTAGCCTGCGTAGCAAGCGTCTCCAGCGGGCGAGAAACGAATTCGTTTTCCTGGCCGCGCGAAAATAGGACTAGCGCAAAAAAAAAATTGGGGGGGAAGGGGAGGAGAGGAGAAGGAAACGCTTGCGGACAAACCCCTTAATTATGAAAACTCCAGTTAGCTCACGAGCGGGATCTCTGATTGCACAATTCGGAATTTTTGATTGACACCTCAGTCCCTCATGTCACAATAATGTATCCCCAGTAGCAAGCGAATAAATCAGAGAAAGTTATTCGCTTTTGCTGGACTCGTTTTTCGCTCGCTGAAATCACTCACTACGCAGGCTAAATGGCGAAGAGACCTTCTTTTAAAGAAGTGTTACATCGAGCAGTTAGTTCCGTTGTCGATAAAGGATTTAGCGGTGGCTTAAAAGAAGAAGAACAAATTTCGATTTATTAAACAGCTCGACCAAGGGGGAAATTTGCTCGTCCCGCTGGTTTCGGGAAAAGCCTCATTTTCTACGAAAGCAATGCCTGCGTATTAAGGACGGCGCCTACTATTATTATTGCGCATACGTTTTGCGCATCTCGAGATAGTCGGATTTCCTATGGGTGGTGCTTATTAATACAGGGATATTTTTGCGCGGTTAAAACTATACGGAAATAGTAGATCTTAGTAAGTACTCTTGGTATCCAAAGAGAAATCTGGGGGTAACAATGCATTTTTGAGAGATAGTTAAGCTTCAACTTGAGACAGAACGCCATACATTGCTTTGTATTTTAAAGCTCTTTACTAATATTATTTATTATCTTTCAAAAATGCGTGGTTACTCCCAATTTTCTGTTTGGATTTCAATAACACTCGTTAAGATCTACATTTTCTCTATAATCATAAACCGGGGCAAAAATACCTTTGAATTAGTAGGCACCGTCCTAAATAGACCATTTTCGAATTCTCACGGCTGGATTGGATCTAACATGGAATGGAGGCTAATGCGGGCAGATCTTTTCAAATGCAAATTAATTTGCCCGCATAAGCCTCCACTTCATGCTAGATCCAGTCCAACCGTTAGAATACGAAACTGGCCTATTAAGACTTAATTAGTCCTCTCAAAAGTATTGCGAACGATCAAATCAAGAAGGCCTTCAATTAATGGGGATTTCGGCTCATCGGCTGGCTAGTAAACAGGCTCCTAAATGATTAAATCTTACGAGATCCTTGTGTTTTGCACGGCTGTGGAGCTCCTGTAGTGCATTTTCAATGCCAACGCTTCGGGATTTCGAAGCCTTCACATTATTGCAGAAGCAAGTGCGATAGACTATTTGTAGCTGTTCCTTCAATTTTAACATCACTTTCTGGAAAACGTTAAATACACAAGCACCAACAACAAGGTGTTATTATCACTGGACAGAAAATTGTGTTGGAAAAGCTAGTAATTTCGGCGGGCTTGTTTTACAACAACATTCGTTCGGATTTCAGGTACTCTGAAATTTACTAGAAGCACTTTTGTTCACAGCATTTAGAATATTTGCCTTACCAAATTTAAACATTAAAATCTTATCGCCGCGGGAAATTTTTACGACAACATTTCCATAGTTGGGCTTGGAAGCCGCCTTCAGGAAGAGTATCTATTTACTAATATTGGTCAACATTATCGTTATTTACCTTGTCAAATTGCTTTAGATTCTCTTGCCCAAAGTTCAGTTTCGCTATGAAAGACCAACATTTTCTTGGTCAATTTATGACATGCGGTTTTCAAAATGCAGGGGTTTGTCTGCGGTCAGCACTCATGGCCATCCCTCAAACTGACATTTCCCTTCTATTCAACTTACACGACGTACAATCTACTTTAGACCTCAAATCTACTTCAACGACACAAACATTTTAAACAAGCAGAGAAGATTCACAATAGGCGAGGCAAAGAGTTGCACCCGGATCGATGGCTTCTCCTTGCAGTTTCCGATATCCACTAGAGTAACGAGACAAGCTCCCGGAAAGTCGAATTTTTTAGAGTATTGACATAGTGGTACCCAGCAAAACAATTGAACGCTAACCGTCTTCAAAGGGGTTTTTAGACCTAAATACCGTAGATCAGCGCGGCTTAGCTTAGAAACGCTATTTCTTGTTGAACTAAAGCTCCAATTCTGCATGTTTTCATTCTCTTTACAGAGGTAACCTTGTCGTAATAAGATGGGATACTAGGTCGTGTAATTGTTACGAATTGTCCAATGTCATTTTGATGGATGACCATGAGTGTTGACTGTCTGCAAGCCTTTCCTTCTTGTCTCGCCCCACTTTTCGCGCGGCCAACACATTAAAAGTCTTCCATATCCCCCCACGGAAACGCTTGCTACGCAGGCTAATGGCTCAGTTGCAAGGAAGGGAACAATTCCCACCCTGGCCAGAGTTTTTCTCTGTCCTTATGTGGGCCCATTTCCATGAGTAGGGCTAACGCTCACACTACACTCTAATAGTTAAGTCTAATGGCTCAGTTCGTTGAGTATCGGACTTCCACGCGTGAAGGCTCGAACCACCGCCAGACCAACACTCGGTTATTAGAGTAACTGAGGAGAAAGCGCTACCGTCGTAATGACATCTGCAAATGGTTATACTTTCTAGGACGACAAACCGTAGGCCCTGTCTCAGAACTCTTCTTCACAACCCTCTGGGACAAAAAAGAATCCACACACTATTCGCAAAGAGTAGGGCATGGAGTTACCGGCGTTGTGGTATGTCCTTTGAAGAATATCATGGCTGGTAGAGTAAAATTTCGGAAATATGACATGTAGCTACTCTAAACTCCGACCGTAAAGAAAGAGATGATGATGATGAAACCATCACAACAGCAACATGAAAAGAAAGACTGAAAGACAATAACGTGCCCACATTCTGAAAGATTTTGCATCATGGTTGAGATCATCTATGTGTAAAACAATCAAGGTAACAAAGGCTTGGCATTAAACTGTAAACAACAGGCAAAAGAAACATTCCAGCTCAGGTGAGCTCAAAAAAAAAAAAGATAATCTGGTACTTGTCAATGTCTTGACAGATGGTTTAATAGGCAGAATGAAAATCAGGAACCATCACACCAAAAATGTCAATTATCCACACCGGACAAGGTGTCTTTAACTGCTCTGTTTACGCTGTTGTCAACGTCATTACCTTCCAAATTAACTGTTGGAAGATAATGTGAAGTGCTATTTTCTACCCATGCAAACCACGTGAGCGTTAGCCCTACCAATGGAATTGGCCCACACCCGGGGGCCCACACAAGGACAGAGAAAATGTCTAACCAGGGTGGGAATTGAACCCACGACCTTCGGGTTAGATCACCGCTGCTCTACCGACTGAGCTACAAGGTCAGACAGGACCCAACTAGTGGTCTAATGCAATTCCTGCATTTTGATTGGCTATGCTACTAGAGAACTATTATTGACAGTCCTCAAGTAGCGAAAAGACTTCAAAAGCGTTATGCTTTCTTTCGTTTTGTTCTCAAATAAATATTTCTTTAACTTGCATTTGCTAACTTTATTATTGCCTTTTCTGTCCGACTAGTTGGGTGATACTAAAACAATTAGACCCTTCGCCCTCAAGGGCCATGGGTCAATAGCCCATTCGGCTTCGCCTCATGGGCTGTTGACCCGTAGCCCTTGTGGCTACGGGTCCAATAGTAAGTTCTGTTGAAATATAAGTGCCCCACGGCCAACGTTTGCAAAAACAATTACCTTACCTCAGTGTCATACTTTCAATTGCCCTTCATCCTGCAAAGACAGCAAAAATAGTTTCATAACAGCCAGAGGTTACATGTATGTTTTATGCAGATTTTGTGTATAAAAATCAGTGGATTGGGATTGCAATCAAAGTGTCAAAATCACAGTGTCTTAAAAATTTCACTGAAGGATAAACCCTTGCCAAAGACAACATAGTCCACAAACTATGAGCAAAAGCAAAATCATGCAAGGTTCAGTTGTTCCGTGCTAGCAGATGCCTCTTTTCCTTTGCATTCACTGGGCTGACGAGTATGGGAAAGAGACCTCTGCATGCCATGGGTCGAAACTCACTTTCATCCAACCATCGTCCACGACCTTAGATGGCATTGTTCAAAATGCATGCCCCATGATATGTTTGCTGACTGTGACTTGAGCCCACTGTGACCCACGCATTCCTTCAGTAATTTCGCTGTTGTTAAGTGAGCCCGCACAAGACAAAGTTTAACGTGAGGATAACCGCGGCGCAACACAGTGAGTTTCAACCTGCGGCAGAGGTCTCTTTTCCTGTACTCATCAGCGCAGTGGACACAACAAGAAGACACCTCTGCTGGCAGGGAAGTTCAAGTTCCGCAATCATTTGTGAAAGTTTCAAGAAAGTAGTAACTCTCATGCTGCATATGTCAATAAAAATAACGCCTGATCCCTTATACATGTACTTGAACCATTCATGTGCAAATTTTGATAAATTTTGTGAAACTGTGTTTCATAATGTTGACTGATTTACAGTCAACAAGGTCTGGAAGGGGTTTCGCGTAATCCGTGAGTTGATGCCAAAAAAACCGTAAATCGGGAAAACTGAAGAAATACAGCTGTGATTCGTGAATAATATATTAACCGTGACGCGTGATCCTTTAAAGTTTTAGTGCGTGAATCAAGATTTCTGCCTTTATAATGTCGTGAACATCAGTCAACCCTTCACGAATACATGTAATTTGTCTGTCAAGATGGTTCGAAAAAGGTCTTCTTTCATTGTCATGTACTGACATAATCTACCATTGCTGTGTTTCGTACTTGACCTCTCTTGACTCATTTGTAGTTGACATGAACTGAGATGAGGGACGCGTTGAAAGACGACATGTTGTAATCATCTGTCCAAGTTACTGCCAATCAGAGCTTGGTTCGTTAGAAAATGAAAAGCTGCCTGTCAAATTTGTAACATGTGTTCACGTCCGGGTCGCCTGGACGTTTTCACATGCGAATTGTTGCAATGGCGAGCGCCCAAGTAATCGTACCGTCTAAACTAACTCGAACTTTATGACAGGTCGTTAACATCATAAAAAAATCAACGACCACGGAAGTTTTGAAGTTACAAAACAAAATGTGAAAGAGAAGAATTGTAGAGTTAGGATATAACAACAATGAACTTCATTTATACTTTATCAAAGTCAAACAAAGAGCGAAGAATCGTCGGGTTATGGATTCCTAGAATCGTTGATTTCATCACCAACTTTTTGTTGCCTTCCCATCTCAGGGTCAACTGATACGACCCAGGGGCGGATCCAGAAATTCCTGAAAGAGAGGGCCGAAGAAATTGCGGCGAGAGCACTAAAGGAATTCGGAATGTCGAAAGCAAAGTTCAAAACTGGCACGCAGATTTGAATACTCTGTTCAAATTTCAAAACAACTGGTCGCGCATGACATACATGTCATGAATTGGCTTGACTGTATTCATTTGGTTGTTCCTTGGAGTGTGTGATGAGTAGATAACTAGCCCTCAATTTTTCTTACATTATACATTGGTTTAGACCCCACCTTCAGGATAAAAATCCCACAATCAAATTCCATTGTATTGCTTTAAGGGTCCCCTCTGCAATATTCTGCTTCCATTCTTGGGTGTCCCATTCCCTTCCAATGAATATATGACCTTTCTTTATGAAACCCCTGCAAAATGTGACAAAAACGTTGATAAAAAATGATGCTTGGTAAGTGATTGAGTGAGACTTAATGCCAGACGATTTTACTCGTCAATTTCAGACTGGTGGTTCAGGAGTCAGTGGGTTCACAAAATCAGTCAGAAAAAATTGCTTGCAGAAAAATTCTCCATGAACAAACCCAGAGAGACTACTTAACACCAAGAGCCCCAAGTAGGAGTCTCCATGCCCTTTAATTTCTTGAGTCCCTTCCCGGAGAAGATTTACTTTTAGAATACTTCCCAGGGGAGATACCACATTCCCACAGCTGAAGGAGCCAATCAAAGCAGATCATATCTCAACTAGGAAGTTTTTGAAAAATAAAATAAAAGGTTGACTTCATTGCCTTCACTGTAGTGTGGAGGATGGACGCTCCAGCCAATTTCAGTTCTGACTATAGGAATACAACCTCGCCAAGTAAACACCATTTCTCTGTTCCACCTATCACAATGTTTTACATGTATATGACCTTCTGTTGGTCATGAAATACTACGGTAATCTTTCTTCCAAGCATTCCTTCATCCCCTACAGCTGTCTGTAACAAATTTTATGACATGAGAGGGCAATGTACACGTAGGAGAGGAAGTGCAATTTAAGATAATCATTTATTTATTCATTTATTTTTTTTTTCGGAAAATTACGGATTGAAATACACAATTAATTTTATTAATAATTCAATCTTTTGGATAAACTTACCAATAACACTTTGCACCATCCCTAAAGTAATAAAGGAAACTTCCGAGAGATGGATCACATAATTCTTCTCTTGTTTCTCCATCCTTATGTGAGATTAGTTCCCCTTTATACTCAGGAAGAAAAATCTCCTTTCATGAATGGTTTTGTGGTAAATAAGCCTCTTCCTAACATATCAAATCAAATTGGTCAAATTGAATGCAAGATAATATTGCAGTACTTAAGGAGCTCAGAGCACATAAGAAGTTTGATTGGAGTGCACAAAAGGTGAACAAGAGTTGCTAGAGGAATTAGCTTCTTGTCAGTGCTCTGTAAAGTTGTAAAGTGCAGGCCACAGATGGTTTTTAATCACATGATGAGACGGTCATATTGGTGTACAAAACAATAGCAAATTATGGCTCACTGATGTTCTGCATTATAATAGAGTCAAATTCCCAAAAGACTTTTTTCCCTATCGTTCTGTGTACCAACATGGCTGCTGTGACGTCAGGTGAAAACCATCTATATCATATCCTGATGAACAATCAGTAAAAGCATTAAATTAAATTCAATTCTCTTATAACATGCTTTCACACAGACTTATCAAGGTAAAACATATCATGTAATGACAAATATTAAGGTGCAATGTGTTTACATCATGCAACAGATTACCTAATCTACAATTCAAACACTGAGCCATTGGCGTATAATTAAGCAGGTATACATTAGAAACAAAATAAAATTCAAGTGAAGCTATGATCTTCGCAGTTATGAGAGCAATTTTTGCAATTGCTTTGAGAAGCCTGAAAATTCAGGACTTCAACGGGGTTTGAACCCGTGACCTCGCGATTCCGGTGCGACGCTCTAACCAACTAAGCTATGAAGCCACTGACGTTGGGAGCTGGCCATCTGTGGGTTCTAATGGTCCCGTGAGGAATGAATCAATGATGAAATGGTATATGAAATGAATCATATATGAACTGCGGATATGAAATCAAGTGAAGCTATGATCTTCGCAGTTATGAGAGCAATTTTTGCAATTGCTTTGAGAAGCCTGAAAATTCAGGACTTCAACGGGGTTTGAACCCGTGACCATTACAACCCACAGATGGCCAGCTCCCAACGTCAGTGGCTTCATAGCTTAGTTGGTTAGAGCGTCGCACCGGAATCGCGAGGTCACGGGTTCAAACCCCGTTGAAGTCCTGAATTTTCAGGCTTCTCAAAGCAATTGCAAAAATTGCTCTCATAACTGCGAAGATCATAGCTTCACTTGATTTCATATCCGCAGTTCATATATGATTCATTTCATATACCATTTCATCATTGATTTATTCCTCACGGGACCATTAGAACCCACAGATGGCCAGCTCCCAACGTCAGTGGCTTCATAGCTTAGTTGGTTAGAGCGTCGCACCGGAATCGCGAGGTCACGGGTTCAAACCCCGTTGAAGTCCTGAATTTTTCAGGCTTCTCAAAGCAATTGCAAAAATTGCTCTCATAAGTGCGAAGATCATAGCTTCACTTGATTTCATATCCGCAGTTCATATATGATTCATTTCATATACCATTTCATCATTAAAATAAAAATTAATAACAATTATATGTGAAACAGCAAGTTGAAGTGACAATAGTTATGCAATAGGTCATGATCACATAACAATTGAGACTATTTACAACAAAATAACAAATAAATAAGAGCTGGACAAGTAACAATAATATTCATTTACAAGCAATAGAGCGATTTTCAATTGAGTGTCGTAAAACCAAAACCAAAGTAATTACTTTAGCCAATCAGAAAGGACGGAGACAATCCGGTAAACCAATCAAGAATTGGAGTAATTACACGTAACCGACACAAAGCGCGGGAAAATGTCCACGCGCGCGAGCCACGATTGGTTTTGGTTTCACTTCTGATTGGTTGAAAAAGTAGCGCAAGAACTTTGAACCAATCACTGAGTGAAGTAATGCAAAACCAAAGTAATTATCTAATTACTTTTGACACTCAATTGAAAACCACTCTAACATGTGAAAAGGTCTAATTAGTTGCCGTGGTTAATGCGATTTTTGGAGTGGAGTTCATGCCTTTTGTTAAGGCCGTGCGGATTAGGTATAAATAATAACTATTGTGTCATCCAATAGGCTTCTCTGTAGTAGTAACTGGCCTAAATTGAAAAACACCAGAAAACAGTAAACTTACTGATCATGTTTCAACTGGTGTTAGCTAATAAATATAGCACACGAACGCTCTTTTGCTTCTTTTTTTTTTTTTTTTTTTTTTGTCTTTGTTAGGTTTTGTTCCTTTCCAGTTAAGCGCCGATCAACTGAAACTTCAACATCCCCTCCCCCCTTTTTCCGGGCAAACCACGGGCATTTAAACTTTTGAAGATTGGACTGTTCAAATTCCCGCCCCCTTGGACCAAAGTAGTATCCAAATGCCCTACCCTGTCGTCAGATTTGTCTGTCTGTCCCCAACTTTTGAAGACATTTTTTGTTAAGTTTCGATTTGATCGGCGCATTATAAATAATAATTATTGCCAGTTTGTATTACTTACCGAAGTTTTTCGGATACGAGGCGCACTCGGTTGTAAGACGCACCTTTAACTTTCAAAATTGATGGCATTTACGTCACAAACTGAAAATCTCATCAAAAATACTCGGTTCTAAGCCGCAATTTGGGTTCAACTCATCGCTAGTTATGCTGTCTCAACTGAAGGTTGTAGTGTAGGTCAAGAACAGTGGAAGAAATTCGCGACGAACGTTGGTGGCGAAGGGGGCCACCATTTTTGGAATCGCAGTAAGGGGAAGATGGACGAGTTTAACATACAAGATGGCAGCAAAGATCAAACCTGGAAAGAATTTTCCACCGTTTCTCATCGTTGACAATGCTCCCCAAGAACCATCCATTGAACAAGATCTTCAATTGGCGACACACGGAAACTGATCTAATCTTGCATGCCCAACATGAAAACATAATTGGATCCCACAACAAAAGGTTCTTTCAGCATACACCACCCAAACACCTGGAGAACAGCATGACACATGTAACTGCGAAAGAAAACCAGAATGTCCGCTTGATGG
>NC_090877.1:47231075-47239386 GCF_036669935.1 Montipora foliosa | reverse complement strand
CAAATTTTAAATCATGAATTTTATCTGTATCAGTTCAATAATTATATGGTTAGTTTACCTTAACCTCTGTATGTTTATTATAGTTTTGCACACGACCTCTGATCGTCCTTAATAAATTGGGATCTCGACACGCAGTCTCAAACGAAGATGGAAATAGCAAAACAAAATACTCACGTCCTTGAATAAACTTTGTAATGTCATGAAAAACATGTTCATTGCCGTAAAAGATGGATTATGACTGTTTAAGGGTGCGAACGCCTGGTTAGAGAATGCAGTGTTTAAGAACCCCAGGATAAAGTCTTCCTGTCAGTGGAAAAATATAAAACAAAACAAACAAAAGGATATAAGCGTTGAGCTTGAAGCACATCGAGAAATTTCATAACAAACTGCCTACGATAAGTACGTTCATTTGTTTTGTTTATTTGTTGAAGGAGGCTAATACATATTGACAGCTGTACAGCTGGGGGCAGAAGCGAGAGGTAAAATACAATGTCTCCAAATGTAAACACTGATAACAAAAATATTCCTCCCAGAAGAGGGGTGAGCGCGAGCACAGATTGAAAACAATTTGCCAGCACAACAACAAATATTTTTCACAGCAACTTCCCAATACTTCTTTTCCAAGTTAACAGATACACACACACCTGCGGAAAATATATTTTGCGGAACACCTCCGTTGGGTGCCCCTATAACCTTTCTCTACTTCACACATTCAAGATGGCGGCTAAACACGCCGGGAAGGACATACTTAGCGTTTGACACAGTTCTAAAATACGAGATGTAAGTAACGTAATCGTTGATGTTGCTTTTGCTAATGTAAAAGATGATAACCACAGTACTTAAATTGCTTAAGTGTTGAGCTTTCGTCTTTTGCGAGGTTCTCCCTCCATATGACGAATGGACTTATTGCAAATTCCTGACCATTGAGCAAACTGCTATGTATTTGGAAGCGAAGTTTTAATTGAAGTTTCCGCTGGCGTTGCGTATGGACCGCCGAAAACAAACGTTGATCCATCCACACTATTTAACCAAATAACACTTACACTAAAAGAGGTTTCTTCACAAAAGTCATGGATTGTCTTATCCAGGTCAAAAAGAGAACGCCCTGACCGATGATACTGTTGAAGGGTTTCGACCAAATCCTCGGAATAGAGATTGCCCACCAATGCCTGCAACAAAAAGGGGAAAAGAAAAAGCAAAGAAAAGTAAAGTGAACCTAAGCCTGTTAAATTATTTCGGATAGGTTTTAACTCCGTGATTTTTGCAAGCGCAGAAAATTCTGGTTGTTCCGTGAAATTAAGCTAGTATTGAAGTATCCAAAATTTTAAATGTTAAATATTTACACCTTATGCAATGGTTTAACATATAATACGCGCGGATATTTATTATTCCACTACAAAAAGGAGTTATTTTGCTTCAATTTTATTTGGTAATAGTGTTTTGAAAAAAATGAATCATCTGTCCTTCAGGGCGCGTGCGAACGATGTAAACAGCACAAAAAGCCAGCCAAAGATCTTTATTTGATTGGATGTGTCCAGCGATGACAAGCTAAATTCTCAGGCTATGCATCGTGCTGAAAACAACTTCTTTCATTGAGAAACTCTCGTTCCGTCCGAATTTGCTCTGTTCTAAACCAGTCAAACCGGGACACTACAGTTAAGGACTTGACCAAGTGTGGTAAAATGGCGTAATAGTGGAATAATAATTGTTGTTATTTAATATAAGTGCAACCTACGTACACGAGCGAGTTTTTTTTCGAAGTCATAAATGGCTTCCACGCGATTGTTCGCAGACAAACCAGTTCCTCCAAGTAAGTGAACTATAGTTTTCATGTAAGTCTTGTACGCCTCCTGAATCTAGAAATAGCGTGGGAAAATGTGAAAAAGAGAATAAGCACGTTTCAAGGCATAATTCGTCACCTCGTTAAGTAGAAATCGGAGAGTTTTTCTAATGAAAGAACTATACTTCTACGATAGTAGTGTACCTTTTCTTTACAGAAAAGCGACAAGTACTCGTTCAGCTCATAATGGTAAGGTAAGAATCGTGAGTATTGAAAGCCTAACATTCGGAATGAAATGGAATGAATGTATATTTGAAGTGCAGCTTCTGAATTTTTCAGGTGTCTATATTAAAAGCGACAATTGCTTAAATTGTCAAGCTAAGTGCGAGGATGGCTTCTCTCATTCGTTCAAAGCCTAACATTCTTCGCTGTTTGGCACCCAGTTGTTGCAGCGTCTTGAGCCAATGCAACTTAAAATAACATGTATACTGCATACTAATTATCAAGCAATGCACAGAGCGATTCGATCTGTCTCTCCAACAAATGTTGCATTCCTTCCAGAAACGTTTTATATTATGACTTAGAAGGTCAATCGAGGATCTCCTTTTTATTTTATATCAAAACCCAGACTGTTCAATATTTTACAATTAGGGCGCGTTCGATTGACCCTATTCCGGAATAAGAATACGGGGAGTGATGATTAAAACGGTATGTTTGGCGCGTTTCGAAGCTGCAAGGATGATAAAAATATGTTTAAAATAGCATTTTAGCAAATGTTTGACAATTTTAATGTGAATCTCCGCAAAAACGAAGGATTTCCAACTTGTATTCCATGTATTCCTATTCCGGAATACGGTCAATCGAACGCACCCTTATTCACCCTAGTGGAGGTGGCGAATAGTGGTGGACATTTGCCGAGCCGGGGCGAGGTAAATGTCCAACAGATGAATAACCGTTTCAGTAAATACTCCACAAATTCAATAACCAGCCGAGTTTATCGATAAAACATGCTCCTTAGTAACCGAAGCGAAACGGGAAGCCATGGCCATTTTTTTTTTCTCTGTTAGCTCTGAGCTAGCTAATGTTTTGTATTTCTACGAAACTGCTCCACGCTTGTCGACTCTCGCAATGCCCTTGATAGCTATAGCGTTTATAAACTATATCACACTCCAGTCTCTTACTTTTTTTTTTCGTCGTTCAAGAGGTGTAGCCAACAATGCGCCTATTTTTCGTCCGAGCGGGTTTATCCAGCTGTTAGCAGAGAGAAGGGCTGCCGCAGTAGTGAGAGCACGTGCCTCCAACCAATGTGGCCCGAGTTGGGTTCCCAAACACGGCGTCATATCTGGGTTGAGTTTGTTGCTTCTGTACTCTGCTTCAAGAGGTTTTTCTCCGGGTTCTTCAATTTGGTATGTTTTGATTTGATTTGATTTGTGTTCATCTTCGCCAATTAGTGCCTCAGCGATAAATACACTTGGCACTTAAATAAAGTTCATCGTAAAAATATCGTCATTCGTGTTTGTTATTTATTATACCGTTCAAATTCAATTTAAACCAGGATCCTTGGAATTCGATGATAAATTAAATTCGCATAGACCTATTAAGTGTCATCGACTCCTCCCCTGTTGTCTTGTTCTCCTACGATTGGTAACATTTAAGAGTGATTGCAAGAGTTTTGGACTTGTCTCAAGACAGAGCGACCCTTTCTATAGGCAATAGGCCATTCCCGAGTTCATGTCTGCCTCCTCTTCAAAGCGAGTCTAAGTGCGAAGTTTTTGTGATGGTAATTAGTTCTACTTTACATATGAATGAAAGCTAATTTTCATAAGAAAAACTTCGCCCTTAGACTCGCTTTGAAGAGGAGGCAGACATGAACTCGGAAATGGCCTATTGCATGAGTTTTCCTGTGCTATTTGGAATAAGTAAGAACGAGTAATTTTTTTTCCCTCCCTCACTTTTTTTAGTCATTGACCTATCAGAATTCTTGGTTTGTTATACTTAATTGGGGTCGTGGTTTGAGAATAAGTTAACTGTGGCTACTCATGTAACTAAGGCATTTTATCATTCGCATAATATTAGACGCATAAAGAAATACTTATCGAGAGAATCTCTGCTGACGCTCATACATGTTTTTATAACTAGTCGCCTAGACTACTGTAACGCCCTTTTGTACGGTCTCCCTCGTACACGTTTCGCTAAGCTCCAGAGTGTGCAGAACGCTGCAGCTAGGTTAGTAATGGACATTGGAAAATACTTTTAACTTTTAAAGTGATACACGGATTAGCTCCACCTTTTCTTAGTGATATAGTTAACATAAGGCAAAACTCATCATACCATCTTAGGTCAAACGATAGTCTACTATTGGAGTGCCCCAAAGAAAAAAATGCTTTCCACACTTGGTGCAAGATCTTTTCATGCAGCGGCTCCTGCATTGTGGAACAGCCTGCCTGCTCAGCTACGTGACATTCATTCGCTAGCTGTCTTCAAAAAGGAATTGAAGACCCATCTTTTCAGAGAGGCTTTCTTATCTTAGATTGCATTTTTGCTCCTTTTATTCTTATTTCTTAATTTCACTAGGCTATCTAGTGATAGCCGGTCAGAGTTTTTCTCTGTCCTTGTGTGGGCCCATGTCCTTGTGTGGGCCCATCTCCATCTTCACTTCCCACGGCCTGCTCCCGTCTGACCTTGTAGCTCAGTCGGTAGAGCGGCGGAGATCTAACCCGAAGGTCGTGGGTTCAATTCCCACCCCGGTCAGAGTTTTTTTCTGTCCTTGTGTGGGCCGATCTCCATCTGTAGGGCTAACGCTCACATGGTTCATATGGGATTGAAATCTAGCACTTCACATTACACTCTATGCAGTTAACTCTGTTTAAAATATAAGTGCTACACGGCCAACGTTTGTATAAACGTAACCTTTCCTTGTACTTGTACATGTTCATTGCCGTGACTTTAACATCTTCACTTCCCACGGCCTGCTCCCGTCTGACCTTGTAGCTCAGTCGGTAGAGCGGCGGAGATCTAACCCGAAGGTCGTGGGTTCAATTCCCACCCTGGTCAGAGTTTTTCTCTGTCCTTGTGTGGGCCCATCTCCATCTGTAGGGCTAACGCTCACATGGTTCATATGGGATTGAAATCTAGCACTTCACATTACACTCTATTCAGTTATCTAGATTTTAGTATTTTTAGTAGATTCAAATTATTTATTTATTTGTATGGATTCTTAAGCTTATTATGTATAATTTTATTGTAAAACGCTGTTGATCAGCATATGTAAATAGCGCTATATAAATGATTAAACTATTACTATTACTGTTAATTTTGCGCTGAATTATGTCTTTTTTCTCTTAGCCAATCAGAATGGAGAAATTTTTCAATGTCCATTATTATCCCGATAACAGTTGGATGTTTGAGCATTAACAAAAAAGAATGAGGCGAGAGAACACATCCACAATGAACGGGTGTCTTCTCGATGATAACTTTTTCAATCGAGTTTTAATGCGCGGCTAACTCATAGAAGACACCTGACTGGTAGTTGTAATTACGTCGTAGTACGTCAGTGAGGTAGAAGAAATGTGTTTTATAGTGTCATACTCTGTAGAAATTAATCAATGTTCACCTAGTGACCAATAGCGAGAAAAAAAAAAGAAAAAAGATGATGATGATGATGTTTCTCAAACCAACCTCGAAGTATTTAACCAAGGAGTAGTAGCTGGGACTCATTCCTAGGGAGGATCCATCAAACTAGAACGCAACAACAAGAATACAAATAAAATACTGAATTGATAGACCAAAATCAGCATGAGAAATGTGGTTCAGTTTTCGTGGAGATCAAACCCATTGCTCTTTTATTGTTTTGTTCAGAAGCCCGTTCAGCGAGCAACGACGAAAACCGAATCGATCCGAGCAAGAGCAACGAGAGTCTTTTGAGATTGCGTAATAAAGCAGTAAACATGAAAACTGACCCTTATCGTATCGAAATGTCCCCCATGAAATTACTTAATCGGTACAAACCTATGAATGTGCTCAATTGAATAAAAAACAGCCCTCCTTGATAAAGGATCTCAAGGCAGGCGCCCTAACCACTGGGTGGCGTAGATTATGCTACGACTATAAACCCATTCTCAACCTCAACCCGAGTGATAATTGTTAAATAAATTATGCTTACATATATTATGTGACGACTTGAATCCATAAGATCCGTTTTGACAGATACCGACAGCAAGGTTTGTACATTCAGATCTTTCAAAACGTGCCCCATCTTTTCTTCCACACTCCACAAATTGGTTCCGAATCCGGTCAGTGACCAGCCGCCATACCGCGCGATCAACTGAGCCAGCGGATACTCATCTCTGAGTTCAATAGCAGAAGTATCGATGCATGAATTGTAGATCTTCGTGGTTTTCGTGATCGACAAGCTCTGAAGGTATTTTATAAACAACGTAAAGAATGTTAGTGCCGTTCTTGAAGGAGAACATGGAGGCAAATGTTGTGTCATATAAGGACGCTGTTAACGCGCAGTTAGAGACTGTAACGGGCGCTTCATTTTATTCTGATCAAGATGCGAAACGCGCTAAATCTCAAAGTTGATTATAATTTTCCTTCCTTCTTTGCTGTTAAGGAAAAACCAATAAAAAGAATGACAGTTTTACGAATCCATCAGGAGAAGAAGCTCGATGATGCACGCATTTTGATTGGTTCTTACCCACGATCAAGAGTGAATTAGATAAGATTGTTGATTTATCATTTTACGGTCTTGCCCCTGCACATTTACAAATGGGTTTCTTTTATGATACACTTTGCGAGCGCAACAAACGAAGGGCCGCCAATTTTAACCAATCAGAAGAAGCCATGTCACGCGCGACTAGTTCTGCCATGTTTTTCTCAGGGACATGAAAATTGATTTTCGCGGGAACGGGTATTCTTAAAAATAGACTCTTTGTGACTGTGCTGGGGAGATTTCCCCCAATGCCATAGGAACACTCTTATCTAATTCACTCTTGCTATGATCTGTTAGAAGAAAGGCGCATAGCTGACGTCATCGTCAAAAACTTTTAAATCTTTATTATGTAAAACAAATAGATTCCGTGTTGCCGTGCGTCTGTAATAGATCAGAGAGGACAAAATGTGTTGAGAACATCAGTTACACACTCGGCTATCACCTCGTGTGCCATTTTTTTGTTCTTACCACATTTTGATGTCATCTGGGATCTATTACTGAACTGACACGAGAAACATGGAATCTACTGGTTAAACAGATCGGGATTTCAGAATTGTCTTAGGGTAATTATGTTTTATCAACGGAATCGTTTTAATTTTCAATTATTGCAGAATTCAGGGGGAAAAAATCTGCCATAATGCACTTGTTGTTTTGCAAGTTTCTCTGTTTTTTCTATGGGAGCTGATCAGATTGTTTGCGGGCAAGAAAAAAATATAACAACTTTATCTTTACTGGCCGAAGTGGGAAAATACCATAATACTTTTTGTTTGTCCATCCAAATTTTGAATAAGCATTGTTTTTGTTTTCTCTTGTAACCATTGTAAGTCCCAAGAGAAACAGGAAGCAATGCTTATTCAAAATTTGGCTGGACAAACAAAGAGTATTATGGTATTCTGCGCATCGGCCAATTTGCTTGAGTGCGACAGCATGCACAATCACAGTACATGTATTATTAAACATTTCAATTAAACTTCAATCTATGCGTACCTGTGAGTATCTTGCATCATTCTCCAGCGCATGTCGCAGCACTTTCAAGTTTTCTTTGTTGAGGATCGTGAAAGATGTTATCTCAGTCTTTTCCGCACTGAGCTTATGTTCCTTGAAAAAGCCTCCACATACGTAGGAGTAGAAATCATCACATGGATCCACACTTTTATCCAGCTGATTCGAGATAGCTTTAATAATTAATAAAAGAAACAAAAATGTTTAACATCGTTAATTCCACTCAGTCATTAAAAGTCCCATTTATCTGTTATTCAAAGTCTCATTTTAAGGACGGTGTCTACTAATTCAAATGTATTTTTTTCCCCGGTTTATGATTATGCAGAAAATGTAGATCTCAACAAGTGTTATTGAAATCCAAAAAGAAAATTGGGGGTAACCACGCATTTTTCAAAGATAATTGATGAATAATATTTGTAAAAAGCTTTAAAATACAAAGCAATGAATGGCGTTTTTTCTCAAATTGAAGCTTAATTATCTTTCAAAAATGCATGGTTACCCCCTATTTTCTCTTTGGATAACAAGAGTACGTACTAAGATCTACTTTCTCCGGATAGTTTTAAACTGTGCAAAAATATCCCTGTATTAATAAGGACCACCTATAGGAAATCCGAGTATCTCGAGATGCGCAGAACGTATGCGCAATAACAATAGTAGGCGCCATCCTTAAGGGTCACCAGTAACCACGATTCTTCAGTTGTGGGCTCCCTTTTGTTATTATTTTCGAGGCATTGTCGTCGAGTCGCAAGTCTGCAAATGTTAACTACACCTGCGGTCATTATCAAAGTCGGTTAAATGAACCAACTAGCAGAGAG
>NC_090877.1:47218575-47223575 GCF_036669935.1 Montipora foliosa | reverse complement strand
CTTTAGGCCAGATAAATTTCTTATCACATCGACTCCACCCCGGGATCGCATCGCGATTGTTGACACTTAACCTTCATAGCTTGATGGCGATCATATTACATTATGCACTCTCATTGACCAAGTGTTTAAAATTGTGCAGTGAGAGTGGAGACAAAGGAAATTCCAATTTTTTCATTGGTTAGCTTAGTTGCGAACAATTAAATATTGAACCGGTAGTAAAATGGCAGATGTGGCGCGGCCGGTCGCTAAAATGAGTGTCTTTGTTTAATTAAAACTGTGATATTACTTATTGCTTCTTTCTCTTCGACACGAAGGGACTCATTCTCTAAGTTGAGGCCACTCAAAGCTTCACAAGGAGACTTCGAATCTAATGCTTCGGAGCGACGCCATGTTTAATTTAGTGCTATCACGACCCATATTGAACTCCGGAAGTCTTAGAATCCTCTGTCTTCATAAGGCCCCGCCGGCTAGGAAAATGGGATTAATCCTTTGGAACGAGAATGATACTGTTTTATTAATGCTGAAAGGCAGAAATAGATATCATCCCTGTCAAAGAAAAAACATTGAAAATGTAAACAGCAGTGTCATACCTGTTTTATGGCTCGGACTAGAAGTGCCTGAAATAATTTTTAAAAAAGAGAGAATTCAAAATTAAAATTCTGAAAATATTGCAGAACCCAAAGGGACGTAAAGGCAAATCTTAAATTTCTTGCCGACCGGCCTAACAATCAGTTTGCAGGACAGACTAGAGCAGTGGCTAGGCCCAGCTAGGAGCCGGTCTAGAATGGAGAAGTAGGACGCCTCCTTCCCTCCAGTAGTCTGGGTGCTCAACTTGGGCAAGTGACAGGACACCCTGAGCCTCCCCTGCCGGGGTTATTGCGTGTATGCCCATCAATCTGGTGAATACCCATAGGTGGTGCTTCCTGCATTATTCTCTTGTTAGAGGAAGAAGCTACTGACGCTGCAAGCTTGTGTCATAAAACTGGGGTGAAGTGAGGATCTCATCCCAGCTCGGTCCACAGTATTCACTAGAGGGGAAGCGACCCTCGTGAATTATAAGCTTTGTTAGACAAGTGAGTGATATCTCTAAAAGGTTATCCAATTTTTTTTTTCGTGCAGAAATGCATGTCCTCCCATCTCGTTTCAACCTTCACTGTTAAATAAAAAAACCGTTGATTGTATATACATCACTGACATACGTAGCCTTCGAGACAAGCGCATTTCCGGTTTGTCGTACTTTCCAAGGTAAGACCATCCTCGGAGACCCAGGGGCAGATCGCGGAGGCAAGGGAAAGTCAAAACGGGCGAAAGAAGATGGCGACGAAGAAAAACATAGTAGGGCGAGAAGAGCCCCTGGGGACAAGTTCTTACCAGACCAGTTCCAAACAGCAGAGGTAATCCTCAATTCTGATTGGTGCCGGAAATTCTTTGTGTTTTTCTGGCCAATCAGAGGTCAGCAAGCCGTTAAGTCGTTTCGTGTCTTCTTACACGGAAATCATTTGATCGCCATACTCGCCTTGGTTTTGCTCGAGGAGAAAAGTCTCAATCACAGCACAAAATACATATACAGGGAATCGTTCGGAATATCGGCGGAGAAATACGCTGGACCTTTCGCAGGTATTGGTACAGTAGCGTATTTCCAAGTGTGCGAAATTTGTTTAAAGATGACCTCACCGATTCACCTAATAAAATAGCAGCGATTACTTTTGATCTGACAATTATTTTCATTGTCCCCTTATCCTGGTCGAGGTATTTCTAGAAATCTTACATGAATTGCGGTGGCAATAACTTTTGCTAATCTCGAGAAATTCTTGATCGCACGGGTCACACGCAGCACGACTTTATTTCAATGCGCGCCAAATTAAGTTCAATGCAACGCTATCGAGCTCGTGTTCTCTTCACGATATTGTTCACGATGAGCCAACCGAAAGAAACAGTTCAGTCATGCCTGTTGTCGAGTGCGTCCTTACGTTTTTGTTAACAAACAGAGACAGCAAAACCTTTATGGTAAATTTTTGAGAATATTTGAAGAGGTTAAATTTCTATCAAACTTAAAGGTCCAGGCAGATGATGGTCTTTCTGGTGCATTGTGCGACACTTGTCACAAAAGGCTGGAATCAATCTGGAAAAAAAAAGGTCTTCATTTGCCATTTCAGCAAAGCACTTGTTGAAAAGGAGACATCCCCTTTATCCTTTGACACCGAGGCAAGATGCAGAAACTGCTTGTCACAGTGACATGGAAAAAGGTTATAGAATTCCCTTTGAAAATGTACCAATTAAGCCAATTCCACCATCCTCGGTGATGTATTGTCCTGGTGAGTCAAAAAATCACCATGAGGAAAGCACCCAAACACCAAAATCAAGTTGCCACTGCTTTCCAAAATCAAGTAAAGGAATATCTGTCAAGGTATACACAATTGCAATAATTCTGTATACATACACACACTGTATGTTGATGTAGAAACACATGTTTTATTACACTGACAGTGTACTAGAAAATGAAATTTGCCATTGTTATAATGGCATATCCTTAAGTTTCAAGTTTTTCGCAAATTACTTAGTTTAACTTTTTACAAAAGATGCCATATCCTTATCCTTTAGGAGGCTCAGAACAGATGTTCCGCCAAGTGCTCCGGCTTATTGTCACACATGCCACCTGAGCCGCTCTAGAGGATCATTAATGAATCAAGATTAATACAACCAGAAATAGTTTGTTAGATTTGGTCAGGTTTATCTCAAAAGTTCGTCTAGCGTCGTTCCCTGATTTGTTTGGAAACAAGTGAGAAGCGTTATTTTGCATTCTTCCAGTGGAATTTTTTTCATCTTTCAGCTTTTTCTTAAATATTTCAAATTCTTCTTCAGTTTATAGTTCTTTCTCACATCATGTGCTGGGTCACAGAATTATGATATGGTTTCAAAATCTAAAAAACAAAATACTGCTCACTGAATTGGTTTTGAGATACTTTTCAAGCAACAAGTTATAGAGGGCCTTTGAGCAGCACTGTACCATTAGCATAGCAGCAGTTGGGACCCAGCAAACACCCTTTAAAACATTGCCTTGCAATAGTATTACACAGGTATGAAGCTGTAGCCCTTTTGTAAAGATTGGAGTAATCTTTTTCCCATTCCTTAAACTGAGAAAATAATTTCTCTTTTCATCAGTGACCACATTTCTGTCATTCTGTGGAGTGCTCTTTACCTCTTCAACAATTGTCTATCTAGATTAATGCTGCAGTGACATTTTGCATTTTGCCTGAGTATAAAATTTATGCTGATTTCAAAACCCAAGCAGCTGGATACAGTTGAACAACAACAATAATAGTAATAATAATAATAATAATAATAATAACGATAATAATAATAATAATAATAATAATAATAATAATAATAATAATAATTATTATTATTATTATTATCATTATCATTATCATTAATATCATTGTTGTCGTTGTTCAACATACTTGTACTATAGAATGAGTATGCTGTTTCCTTCTTTCTGTGGGAAATATGAAAATAGTACATAAATCAGTTACTAATGGTTCATTTTTTGAGGTTCTATTTTGTTTCCCTAAACTGAAATATTGTGCCACTTTTTCTGATGTGTCCAATAACGCTGACAAATTAATAAAAAATATTGAACGAATGTGAAATAATTATTATAAGTTGTCACATTTTTGGGATCTTTGATGTAAAGAGAAATATCAAGGTTAAGATTTTATATTTGCAGAGGTACAACTCAGATTATGTACTACATGAATCCAAACTCGTTTTACTATTGGAGAAGATTTCTTTCAGCATTGTTTTAGAAACCTCAGGACTCCGTTGTTGTTATTACTGTCGAACACACAGCACACTTTTGTATGAAAATATGAAATAGCAAACAAAATTTTCCTTAGAGCAAAATTAATGTTGCTTGAGAACATTAATGACAACCCAACTTACGGTGCTCATAAAATATTCACAATCTCTTTCCTGTGTTCTTTACAACTGTCTTTAATCTTTTTTCACGTTCAGATTATTGTCCATTATCCAAGTAAAATTGTCTCAAAGGAATTGCCAGCACATTTGCACAGCCTGGGTATTGCCCTTTGCAAGGCTATTAAAGAACTCATCAGCTGTTACTTTGGCAGCATTCAGAAGCAAAGGTTTTCTCTGGAGATCAGCAAAATTTCAGCCACAGCAATTGATGCAAGAAATCTAGAAATACCTCGACTAAAAAAAGGAGATCAAAAGTAATCGCTGCTATTTTATTAGGTGAATCGGTGAGGTCATCTTTAAACAAATTTCGCACACTTGGAAATACGCTACTGTACCAATACCTGTGAAAGGTCCAGCGTATTTCTCCGCCGATATTCCGAACGATTCCCTGTACATATATTTTGTGCTGTGATTGAGACTTTTCTCCTCGAGCAAAACCTTGCCAAACGAACCAAGGCGAGTATGGCGATCAAGTGATTTCCGTGTAAGAAGACACGAAACGACTTCACGGCCTGCTGACCTCTGATTGGCCAGAAAAACACAAAGAATTTCTGGCACCAATCAGAATTGAGGATTACCTCTGCTGTTTGGAACTGGTCTGGTAAGAACTTGTCCCCAGGGGCTCTTCTCGCCCTACTATGTTTTTCTTCGTCGCCATCTTCTTTCGCCCGTTTTGACTTTCCCTTGTCTCCGCGATCTGCCCCTGGGTCTCCGAGGATGAGGTAAGACAAGCGACAACGCCGTAAGTGTTTTCTGTCAGGCAGGCTATGGCATACCTTTTTAGTGGCTTGGACTCAAAAAAAAAAAAAGAAAGAATTTAAATATTGCAGTACCAGCAGGAAAATAAAATGTAAAAAAACAGTCAGGATATCAGTTCAGTGAAATATTGGAAAGCAATCATTAAGAAATGTGCGGCCTTAGTGATGTAAAGGATATTGAGTATTAATTAAGTCGGATAGGACTTCGCTTCTTGGTTAGAGTAAAATTGACTCATTGTAAACTGGGTCAGCTATAGATACCTT
>NC_090877.1:47173575-47206075 GCF_036669935.1 Montipora foliosa | reverse complement strand
ACGTCCACTTCTTCCCATCATGACTCGGGAGCTAAGGATTTCACCATCTGGGTGACTTTGTTGCCAACCAGACATGAAAAATCTATCGTTTAAAGCAGTGGTTCCAGACAAATTGTACGTAGGTCACCTGGTTAGGGAAAAAAGTCACGAAATATTTTGGTTTGCCTGAGCAAGGTTGTTTAAAACGCTCAACGATCAACGAAGTTCCTCATCATTCTGCTGCTTTCATTCATCACCAAACATTGACGAACCACTTCACTAATATGCTAACTCTAACGGTAAAAAAATTTATTAAAACACTTTTTTTTCATACAAATATATAAATTTGTTCGCATTTCCTTGTCAAGTCCATTATTAAATGTAGAGAAATGCATTATTAAGTTCTGTCCCATTTGCCTTTTGGTGCAGTAAAACAAAACCAAACAAAGTGCTACAAGCAACAATTACATGCAACAGGACGGATTTGTTAAAGGTGGGATTGTCGTTGAATTCATCAGGATAGAATTATTCCTAAAGTTATTTACATATTATTTTACTAGTTGTCAAACATCTTACCAAGGATTTTGACAGTTTTGATAGCTGTCTGCCATCTCTCTCAAGAATTAACAATGTCAGTTAGCTAACAGATTTGGAAATTGTCAACATCGTTATCATTGCATCCACATTTTCATTAGCATTTTTAGCCATGTGTTTAAGTGTTAGGTTGAAGTTTCATATTAGATGTAAGGATCTTACTGAACTGATAAATGGCAACAATTGTCCCGCGTACGTAATTTGTACCTCTTAAGGTGTGCCCGTGTTGTTAGAATTGTTTTGATTATTTTAGCATATTGTAAATGTATATATAATTTATAGCTTATTTCTTATATATTAGTTATCATAGTATTCATTAGTTATTTATCTTTATGTTGTGTCTCCAATTAGCGTCACCTAAATACATCGACACATGAATAAAGTTCATCATCATGTGTGGAGAATGTGCATACAGTAGGATTGCTAATATCCTTGGCCTAAGCGAGACCAGTCATAACCAAACGGTTGGTCCATGGAATTAATTATCCCGGAAAAAAAAACATTCTCTGCCTTTACAATCCAGGCTAGCTAATAAATTAAAACTTTATGCATTTTCTGTTTAACCCTTTGGCAGCAAGGAAATGCCTCGTGCTCTCGAAACTAAAACAGCACTGTCCCGTGATACCGTTTATTATCCCACAGAACCATGTACCTATCTTTGGCCATTAAGACTGTTGTTGAAAGAACGATATCTTCGTTCACCTTCCGAGCTTGACAAATTCACACATCTTCACTCGAAAAATAAAAGAGTACTAGAGCGGAGCAGTAGAGTTGATAGCTTTGATCTTTTTTATATACTTCTTGACAAGTCGCACAACTCTCTCACGATCCACGCTGCTACTGGATTCTTTTATCTGCAAAATGACAAGGCAGATGAAAACACGTTTGTTTAGGTAATCACATGATTCATTCGAGTTTGATTTGGGATGAATAAGCACGAGTCAATTTCTTCGTTCAAAGACAACCAAAATTGCACTAGCCTGTAGGGCGAGCGCAATTAAGAGTCCTTGAAAAAAATTTAGAGTGCTCATTTATTCCAAATTGTAAATCATGCTATTACTTATTAATAATGCACATCAAAAATTTGAGATAGGTAATCCTAATTAAGCAGAGGAAACGCGCGCTTATCACGACCAAAATTGCGTCATCCAGGGATCGCATTTGATTGGCTGTCTGTGATCAACTCAATAATAATTCATGCGCCTAACAGCCTATCAAAACACCGATAAAACGTTACGTGTATAAACCGTTACCTGGTAATCTATGCTCATTCTGAAAAGCCCGGTGACGGTTTTGATATCAGTCCCAGGGAAGTGCGGGACTGAATGTGTAAACAATGCAATTATCGCTTATTCTCAAATGAAACGATCTTCATATAAAGGTCACTAGTGATCATTACGAAGTAGTCCTAATCATTTTCATCGAAATTTCAGCCATTACAAACTTCTGGGCAGATACTTTTACCGCCCATCCTCCTTCCAAATTTCTTCAAGAAATTTTGTCAACCAACAAATTAAGCGAATCATGTTAACAATGTTCGTATCTAGATTTTGGATTTTGTCCCGTTCCACGTCGAACCCTGCTTCTTCGTTAGCTCCTTATTTGTTCATGATTTTTCCAAGAAGGCTTTTTCTTCATCGGCAGTTTAAATTTTCTGAACCTTCTCTTACGCAGCATTTTTAACCAACCCTCTTCAGCCATCGACTGCTACAAAGAAAGGACTGAAGGAAAAAAAACATGCTTTTAAAATTACCATACTGCTTATAAGGTCCACTTCTTTTTCTTGTACGCTAATATCTTCCCCTCACAATTTGAACCTTTGTTCGGGCTACCGAGGGACAGGGTTTTCGTAAACCCGATAAAACCACTGCTGCTCGTTTTTTAAACGTTACATAAAACCAGAGCTCTAATCACTAGGCCATGGTGTCTACCCATGCTCGGTTTTGCAAGTAGCCTGAGTGCAGGCTTCTCCTATTTCCTTTGTTGCACGCAACAAAGGAAATAGAAGACGTCTGCACGCGGGCTATTTTGTAGGATGTTTCGTGTAGTTTTACATAATGGGAAAACTGTGATAGTTTAAATCCGTGTCCACGGGAGTCGTCTGTGTGTTCCTGGTATTCTACAGGTTTTAAGATTCAGAACTTATGAACAAAGGGATTTCAATTATTTTTCAATACAATTTTCATTCCCTGTATACAGAACATTCGGTGAGTTCCGTAGCCTGTCACGTTGTTACGCGGCGTTCTAGACGTCTAGAAAAACTGACCACGATTTGTTCGACCTCTGCAAAAAAAATGGAAGTATGTTTGTAATTTGGGCGTCCGCGTTTCGACTCAAGCATAACTTAGCCTGCTCAAGAAGTGAAGTATAGGTACGGATAAATCTCCACGCTACGATTAAGACCGAGACAAAACTACTGAATACAGAGTGGACAAACTCTTCGTTTAAACGTTGAAAAATTTCGACTACAATTATAAACCATTAATGAAACACTTTCTTTTGGGCTGAATGTAAACCATGTGGAGGCACGGTGACGTAGTGGTTAACGCGCCGGTTTGTCGATTACAAGGGTCGCTAGGGTTTGATTCCAAAGGGTCCTTCGTAATAATTCTCCCAGTTGCTTCATGCTACCGAAACCGGGATAAGCTCTGGCCGTATGGGCCCGACCTGGCTCGCACGCGACTTGACCTACCTAACCATAAACCATTAAGAGTAGTTCTCTGAGAAAGTCAAGCAAAGTTGGAAATGAAAATTTTTAACACCCCCTTCATTTTCTGTATGGATGTAGGTTGTTTGGAGTCTGGAGGGATGAACGAAAACAGCCATATTAGGGCCAGCCGGAGTATCGTTGCCATGTAAGCGCCATTGATCATGACACCCTTTGAGCAGCAAATAGTTAACATATGTGTGTCCACTTCTCGGATCGATGTGAGCCAATTCTAATGAGATTCCACCAGACAGTAAGGCTATGCTTCCAATTACTTGTTACCTGTCGGCGTTTTTGAAAAACCGCAAAAACAAGCACAACTTTTTTCCCATTTTTCCCAAGTGTTTTTTTTTTCCGGTCACCACATTTTTAGCAGAGCTAATAAAGTTATCATAGTTCTTAAATATTGGAAAATTAGTTTGGGGAAAGTTATAGTTTGGACATAGGTGATAAACAAATTTGATGAAAATTAGAAATATTTGGAAAATTGACCAAGTTCGGACTTACATTGTTTCGCCCCGAAATGGTTTAGAGAGAGTGTTTAAGCTCCGACAGCATTTTAACAATCCTATCTGTAAAGTTCCATCGATTTTTGCATATAGTCCAAAGGTTTGCAAGTAATTTGTGATATCCCTGTCACATTCACTTATTTTTACAACGCTTCCTCTATATTCCCGAATCTCCCCTTTCAAGTTTAAATTCCAACAACTTTCCACGTTATACTGTCGTTTCAACCGAGCTGAAGTATCATATATGAGCATATATGCAAATCCGATTTGTTTACTTTGACATTGCTACTCTACTTCCGACAGCACACTTGGAAATATAAGACTCCCCTTTGGGAAAAAAAATGATTTAATACCATTAAGAAGGATAAGAATAATAATTTGTACATGGTGTGCATTCATGTCTGTTATTCTATTTCAAACGATTTAATATCAATATAAAGGCATTAATTAATGAAGCCACAATCAATGAAACGAAAATTTAATGTATAACTAAACCAATCTCGTTACATTTTTATCCCGACAGTGATTTCAACATATCTATTTATTTTTTTCTTTATGTTTTATTATTTTTAGCTTTTTAAATTTTAATTTTATATCGGCGTTGATGGGTTGGAGATAGAGAGGTAAACATCCGGTCAGAAGTCTGTCCCCAATCGTTTCTGCCCTGCGAACAATTAGGGAGCTTAAGCACGCACGTTTTTGAGACGCGAACGGCAACCGGAAGAGAACATTTCGCGTGCCAGGACAGTGGTGTCTCCCAGATTTTTATACTTATCATAACTGAGGAGAAAGTGCTGCCTTTGTAATTACAACTGCAAATGGTTAGACTCTCTAGTTTTCTCAGATAAGGACGATAAGCCGGAGGTCCCGTCTCACAACCCTTCAATGTTCACAATCCTGTGGGACGTAAAAGAACCTGCACACGTGTCGTAAAGAGTAAGGCATGTAGTTCCCCGTGTTGCGGGCTGTCTTCTGTGGTGTATCCTGGTGGTTAACCTCGTAGGGGACCTACGTCCTATTGTTAATTCCACCATATATGTACTCATACTCAATCAGTAAATAAATAAATAAAAGATTTTAGGCAAATACTTTTTTCGGGATCGCCATAGGCATACGTTTGCTTAGAATGGTGAACGTGGTACACTCATGTAACTCGCTGGATAAACTTCATTTTGGAAGAGATTGCAAACGTCATGACTGTGTCTCAAGCTTTCAGTCTTGTCAATAGTGTTCAGTTAAGTCAACTGGATGCCAACAAATTCATCATTACCTGTGGTTTTACTTTTCTTGACGCGATGTTGGACGGAAGAGAATGTTAATTTGACCTCACTGCAAGGGGATTCCATTGATTTGGTCACGAAAATTGGAAAAAGCGAGCGAAGACCCCAGAGCTAAAGTGTTAAAAATTGCAAAGAATTACACGATGTGTTTAATGTTATTTTCTATTTCATCATAGTTACCAATTTAAAACCTCAATAGTCATATTCAGCTTGCAGAGAAGATAAATACTTTGAGTTTGACTGCTTTCTTTAGTGTAAAAACGGCAAAATTTGCAATTTCTTACGATTTGCATCAAATTTGTTGATCATCTGTTGTCAAAATATGCCTCTTCCCAAGTTAGTTTTCTGATATTTAAGAACTATAATAACAGCATATATAATCTGTTGCAAATTCAGTGACGGAAAAAAAATACTTTGGGAGAAAATGCGAAAACACGTGCGCTCGTTTTTGTCGTTTTCCAAAATGGCACCCAACATAAAAAAGCCAACATTTTTTCCTTGTTCACAACAGTCAAAGCAGTTTTGAAACAACCTTTAGTAATTAGAGGCATAAGTCTCCTCTCTGGTGGAATTTCATTAGAACTGACTCTCTATGCGAGGGGTAGACACACACACACACACACACACACATACATATATGGTATACACCATATATGGTATATGAAATGAATCATATATGAACTGCGGATATGAAATCGAGTGAAGCTATGATCTTCGCAGTTATGAGCGCAATTTTTGCAATTGCGTAGAGAAGCCTGAAAAATTCAGGACTTCAACGGGGTTTGAACCCGTGACCTCGCGATTCCGGTGCGACGCTCTAACCAACTGAGCTATGAAGCCACTGACGTTGGGAGCTGGTCATTTGTGGGTTATAATGGTCCCGTGAGGAATGAATCAGTGATGAAATGGTATATGAAATGAATCATAAACTGCGAAGATCATAGCTTCACTTGATTTCATATCCACAGTTCATATATGTTTTATTTCATATACCATTTCATCACTGATTCATTTCTCACGGGACCATTAGAACCCACAAATGACCAACTCCCAACGTCAGTGGCTTCATAGCTCAGTTGGTTAGAGCGTCGCACCGGAATCGCGAGGTCACGGGTTCAAACCCCGTTGAAGTCCTGAATTTTTCAGGCTTCTCTACGCAATTGCAAAAATTGCGCTCATAACTGCGAAGATCATAGCTTCACTCGATATATATATATATATATATATATATATATATATATATATATATATATATATATATGTTACCAATTTTGAGTGTCAAAACATGGACGTGTGGCTGTCATGATTAATGGCGGCTACCATGGCAACGGTAACTCAGCTGGCCCAAATATGATTGTTTTCGTTCATCCTCCCGGGCAACAGATCTCCACACAAAAAAATATATGAAGGAGGAGTTTAAGATTACCATTTCCAACTTTGCTTGTTTGTCTCAGAGAACTCCTCTTAACAAATTAAGGCACTGCGAATCATAATGGGGATTTATTGAACTTCCCCCTCCTCCACCAACCTTAAGTATTAAGTATGCACGAACCTTTTCTACGCTCTTTTTCATTATCAGCTTGTAATCATCCTTAGATACCTCACCGCGCCTAAAGAATGGCTTCAGAGCTAGTTTCACTTCGTCAACTATCTGCTGTTGTCGCTGGAGTCTGGCTATTCCCTGAAACGAACACAAATGCAAGGAACGATTTGCATCCCAGTTTAGACCATTTAGACACTGTCACATGTGTCGCTTACAACAATGTGAATTACGACACTTCCGGAAATGTCCCACCGAAGGTGTTGAAAACGGCCAAGATCAGTAAGAAACGATTCTCCGGCAAAGACATTTTCCGGGCAAATCTCAGGTTCAGGATTCAACACAAAAACGTAAATCGTTAAAACCTCTTCTAACTGTTCCGCACCGATTCAAATTTCTACCAAAAGAAGAAATATTCGAATCTTTTTTCAGTTTTTAACTACCAAAAAATGGATAACATTGAGTACAATTAAGCCTTACTGTTTCCTCGTTCATAAGTTTGAAACTTGAAACGAAAGTTTAGTTGTCAAAGAGGGAAGCAAGACTAGTTCACAAACAAAAGTTTTATAATGGACCTCTTTAGCTTGTACGTTTTGTTTTTCCATTTCAGACCACGTGATCTTACTCTAGGGAACAGTCTCTTGTCTTTTTATGCACATGCATATTTATGCATAACTTATGAAAAAACAAAAGTAAAATTCCCTTGGGAACATCAACAAAATGTACGAGCTAAAGAGGTCCATTAATGCCACCTTGGAAGAAGAATTCATCATATGACGTTTCGTAAAAAATTTCATTTCCCCGCAGTTGCAACAGATGACTTTTGCATATTCTCTTAAGGCAGCTCCCTACAGTATTTGCAAATACCCTCACTAAATGCCAGTAGGTCACGCCGTATGCACCGTTTCCTTACAAACCTACACACTCAAGTTGTTTAACTTGAGTATCAACTGCGCTGATCTTACATAATCATAATCATAAAAAAAAAAACGTGTTTTCTTTCTCACCAATTTTCTTTGTCGCTGTCTATCTCCACTGACCCCGGCCACCTTGGACTGTTGCTCCTGCTCCAATGCGTTGTCATTCGAATTGCTTGGGTTCGATTCCTTACGCACTTTTGTAAATTCCTGCGTATTGGAGCAATGGACATTAATGATTCCGCTAGCGATACTCTTGACAGACGACATTCCGGAACTGGATGAAACGAGGATTGGTGTGGTAACCATCCCGCCCGAAGTTTGAGGCGAAGGTTTCACGACCGCAATTGGCAAATTAGAAGTGCGACAACTGCTTGGACTTTTACTTGTTGTTAAGAATTCCTCCCTAGGTGGCGACATGAGGCCAGTGTCACTACTTGATCTTGAAGAATCCACTATTAAAGGATCACTCAAAACCTTTTCTCTCATGTTTCGCTGTCTTTCTTTCAATCGCTTGATTATTTCGATGTTACTAAGTCGCTGTTCTTTGCCACCCGAGGAATTCCGCTCATCAATTAAAGGTGCTACTCTCGTTAAGAGAGTTTTATTGGTTGAAGGTGTGGAGGAATAGAGGAAGCTCCTAGGTTTCCTTGTAAGAAGATTATTAGAAAAAGCAATTCCTCCACCAGCAAGCTCAGGAGAAGTCACAGTGGAGCTGCTTGCAGTCACCTTAAGGCTACAAGACGCGATTTCCGTTGCGTGACACGCAACCCTATCACTTGATGGTGTCACAACAGGACTAGCTTTACCAGAACTTGGTACTCCAGCTATTAAACTCGAAGTACTAGGAGCAGAGGTGCAACTTGAAGGGGTGCTAAAAGTGATATTGTTTGCGCAACAACTTGTTATGCCTGTTGAATAAATCACGCTACTTGCGGTCGCTGAGGACGATGTATTACGAAAATGTTTTCGCTTAAGATTTTCCGTTTGTCTTTCAATGTATGAACACGAAGGTGCACTTTGCGGGATCTTTGAAACTGTTGTACAACTATAATTTGCAATGAACTTTTCTTGAGAGCTTGACTGTAAAAACAGCGGATTGTGCTTTGAGCCACCTGCCAAATTTTTTGTGGAGCGCCGTCCGACCTTTGCAACTCCGGTCTTACCATCGGGTTCCTGGGTGGGTTCATTTTTCACGCGTTTCGGAATTTTGTACTTGGAAAAAAGGGAAACTGATTCCCCTTCTTTCTTCTCTATACCAGCCACATCATCAGGAGCTGCCGCTATTTTATCACGTTCATTTTGAGAATCATATGGTGAACTCCGCTTCGGAATTCGAAAACCGGAAAGTTTCGGTGTAGAAAGCAGATCCTTCGACAGCTTTGAATAACTGCTTGAAAAAGGAGTAGACGACGTACATTGAGGACTTGTCAGTTCTCCAAGTTTACTGCTAGTTGCATGGCTTCTTGGCGAGGAAAGATAATTACTCTCAAAACTATTATCAGTTCGCGAGAACTTTTCAGTATTATTTCTTTTGTTTTGTGAGTAAAACGAAGGTTTAGAATTATCACGCTGAAACTCAGTTGAATCTCTTGACGAGATTTTCTCTCCAGTGGTTTCTTTATTGACCTTCCATATATCACTACTTTTCTTCTCGTTTTCCTTGCAAATTGTCAGCTTTACTGAGCTGTTCCTTGCCTCGCCGTCACGTGACCGGACATCGGTTTTAAAAAGTTTACCGTCACGTGACACTTGCGCATTAGAATTATGCAAAGTATCCAGGTCTTCAAATATGGAACCCAGGACATCTGGGTTACTTGATTGGGCACTGAAGATAAAGGAAAAGTTTCCTTAATGGCTACATAGCTCTTTACCTTTAATAATATCAACAAGTCTTTATAGAGTAGGTGACAAGAAAAAAAAAAGAAGAACAGGAATTTGTACCACAATTATATAGCTGGTAGTTAATCCGAAATTGTTAGCATTTTCCTTAAAATATAGGCAAACTGTCCAATTTAGAAAATATAGGACAGTTTGACTGAGCCAATCAAATCCCAGAAAATACAATAGGTAATAGAAACTAGCCAATCAGCACAAAGCATAGCATCAGCGCTGTTGTCCAGCGCTGTTGTCTCTGTTTTCAGTTGTTTAGCCACGGAGATTTGCCAAATTTTTCCATTTCTCTGGACTTTTTCACCGATATCAACGCAAATGAGATTTCCAATGTTACCATTGCAGAAGAAGAGCTTGCCAACCTGAGAGGCAAAATTCAAAACTAAAACACCTCCAAGAGTACAAAAACTTGGCTGAATGTTTTCAAAGCGTGGAAAGTGAAGCGTAACGAAGCGAGAAAATTGGAAGATATCCCTCGTCATGAGCTATTGCAGATGCAGTTCTTTGCCGTTTTTTTGCTAAAATTAGAAACAAAGGACGGTCACGAATACGAACCAGAAAGTTTGGCCGTCATGCAGTGCTCATTGGACCGTCATTTGAAAAACTGCGGCAGAAACTACAGTATTTTGCGAGATCGTGAATTTGCAAATTCAAGGCAACAACTTGAAGTGAAAAGAAAAAAATTACGAGCGAAGGGTTACGGAAAGCGAAAATATGCCTCTCGTGCTTCAATTAGCGAAGCAGACGAAGAATTCCTCTGGAGTTCAGCTCATATTTTGGAAATAAATCACAATATTTTAGTTTGCTTTTCTTTATAAGGATAATAGCTTGACTGAGCAATGCCCAGTTACAACTGACTAGCTATATAATTAAATATAAAATATAAATATTGCTAGTGCTAATCACCCTTACTTGCAGTCGAGGACTGAATTGCGAAGGGCGCGGCTCACGACATCGGGCTGAAAGCATACAAAGGCGCCTCTGGCTGCCGCTATACAGTCCATGTTTGATGTCGGAGCACAGCACCACAGCTAGATGTTAATTAGCTGTGAGTCGATTTTGATGAGGGAGGAAAACCGGAGTACCCGGAGAAAAACCCTCGAGTCAGGTTGAGATCGACTGAAACTCAGCCCACATGCTGGCCGAGGCCAGAACTGAAGCCCGGCTCGCAGTGGTGGGAGGCCCGATAGATAACCACTAAGCCACCCTGACTACATGCTTGTCCAATTTGGAAATAATTGGATGCAAAAAAATCCTCGGACTGCCAAATTGGACTCGGCCTACGGCCACGTCCAATTCTTTTCTGTCCTCAAAATTTTTCTCATCCAATTATTTCCAAATTGGACAGCATGTAGTCCTATTACATATACAAATTTCTCATGACATTATCTCAAAGGAGAACTGGCAGATAGTTATGTGGCAAGAGGATTAAAACTTGACTGAGCATTGCCACGTAGAGCAAAAAAATATATATATATAATAAGAAAAGAAACAACAAACAGAGTCCTCCATTAAGCGAAAGATCTAATAAATTGTCTTACTTTTACAGAGTCTTTTTCGGCAGACAATACAATTTCCAGGCAGTTATCAGAGAACCTGATCACGCCACGGAGGAAACCAAACAAATAAGGAGATAGTTAACAGGGACTATGTGATGACTCGGAATGTTCCGGTACCTTTCGCTCAGGTCCCAGTTGTTCAAGGGGTGGATCGCGTTATCGACCGGATAAATCACTATCCGCTTGATAACTCAATTGTTTTTGCTTGTGTTTTTCCCCTGGATAATGAATTATCCGGTGGATAGCGCTATCCATCGCTTGAACAACTGGGGCCGGGTTTCGTTTGTTTTCAGGTAACCAGATGGATCGAGTTAAAGTAAAACAAACGAGTTTCATTTAAAGAAAAAACCGGAACCTTAAGTTGGACAAAGTCGCGAGGGATGACTCCTTACAGCTCGTAAAAGGGAAATTGAGCCAACAGAACCATTGCCTGCTAAAAAGGCCTTTTCGTCATGCAATAATCACGTCGAGGGATCGTTGCGTGACGTGACAAAACAATAGTGATCGTTGAAAGTTAATGATACCTAAAACTGTCCCCCTTTTCGAATGAAATTACGCCAGTAGCGTACACAACCATAATTTCTACCGAGAACGTTACCTTGTCCATGGCGATGCAGCCTGGTCTTCCTTCTGAGATGTCGTTTTCTGGTCGTCATCGTGGACGTCAAAATCATGCAAGGCGTAAGCGTTCCCAAACAGGGAAAAGCTACAGCTTGGTTCAACCCTGTTGGAAAAAGGTATCCTTGCCATTGAAGAAGACGATGAAGAAGAAGAACGCCCGATCTCAGAGGCGCGACCTGTAGAGTTTAAACTTTCCAACAGACGAGCGTGGACAGTTTTCCCGCGTCGTTTTGGCTCGTATATAAAAGGAGAAACTTCATCTTCTTCAACTTTCTTCCGCTTTCTTGTCCTTTTAGATTTCACCTCACCTGTTTTCTTGGAATAGCGTTTCTTTTTACTGCGATATTTTTTTTTAGATTTTTTTATTCGAGAAACTGCCTTTTTTCGTTTCACTTCCTTGCCTGAAGATGTCCTTTTTGTTGAGCTTGATTTACCTCTTGAGCTAGACCTTCTTTGGCCTCGGCCTCTTGCTCGACTACTTCCTCTCGCTCGTCCCCTTCCCAGTGTGCCTCGTTGTCTCGTTGAGGCAACCGTTCGAGCAGCTCGAGGTGTGCCTACAAGCAACAGATGTATTAATCGCTGATGCTAAGATATATTCGCAAAAAATCAAGTACTCCTATTAATAGGTGTAGAGTAGAAGTCATGGCCTTGCTGTAAATTGCGAGTTCGGATGCTCGACCAGGGAGGATGATCTGATATAACAATGTCGTGAGAGATACGAAGATGATCTAATGTAATATCCATGGACAAAACAAGCAAACACAAATGTGTCATTTTTGCAAGAAAAACAAAACACAACCTGGTCTTTCCGAAATAGCAAAGCGTCTTGCAGTACTTCCACGCGGTCTTCCACGTGGTCTCCCACGAGAAGCCCGCAAAAGTGAAGGCGCCATTACGTCTTCAGCGTCCTCGCAGACAGATGTCCCAGCAGAAGAATGCTCCCCGGAGTCTGTGAATGCCCGTTCTTCTTCTTCTTCTTCGGCATCTTCGCGGGATCCACATGTTGGACAGTACCACTCATCGAGAGGGACAAACTCAACGGGTGGCGTAAGACATTCCATGTGATATCTTAAAACGGGGCGAGACAGAAAATCACAAATTGCACTTTTGTTAAATTCCCTATCCCGCGGACCGCCACGGCTTTTGTTGTTTTGTCAGATTTCGAAGATGGTGTCCACCTTTTCGGAGTGCACACTTGACGCAAGGAAACAAAACTCTTGATGGAATAAACGTAGATTAACGAAACAGTCGAAATTAATTTCGATTAATCCCAGGTACAAACGTGTAAAGGTAAGAAATACTGTGTAGTCTAATACATAAGTTAACATCAAATCACAATTTTGGAACTTCTAAATCGAGAAGCCGAGACATTCACCCCTGGCGGTGAACAAATGGAGTTCAAGTACCGCTGATACTTTCAGTGTCCAGGTGAAACTGATACAATCCACAAGGGTTGTAAACATTGTCATGGAAACATTTGATTGACGTCCACCCACACTTAGTTATTGTCATAAAATGAAAAGCAAGCCCTTGAGGTGAACAACATTATAAGCAAGGTGACAAACGCCAACACCAACCCGGCGTGGCCAGCACATCACGCATGCGCCCAGCCATTCCACCCGGTCAATTAGCAGCCATGGACCGCTGTTTCGGCCTTTTGGGCCTTATCAGCATGGCGTAGCTACCGTCACAAACCGGCTATGTTTAGGACCCCGTTAAGTGGCAGCTTCACATGTCATACATGTGGTAATGCCATACATGTGCCATGCTCATGAGGCCCAAAAGGGGTGAAATGGTTGTGCGCATGCGTGATGTTTTGGCCACACCGGGTTGGTGTTAGTGTGTGTCACCTTACTTTGATTGTTCTTCTTTGAGGGGAGTATGCGACTGATAACCCCTGTAAAGTTACAGGCTCATCTGTCTGGTAAATGTTCACCACTTTCTAAATTTTACACGTGACTTCTTCACTCGAACTAAACATAGTGGCTTGCTATAACTGGACGATTTCTTGTTAAGCAAAAGCTGGTTTTCAAAGAAACACCTCTCGGAACAATTGAAAAAAAAAACATAATAACAAAGTCAACCTGTATAATAACTCGGGTACCCCCCCCCCCCACCCCCCTACCCCGCTCCCTTCCGGGGGTACTCCAGTTACATTTAGTGGTAGAGAAGATCTCTTAAAATAATCCAGCCTCCCTCCCCTTCCCTGATCTGCAGGGCTTGCACCAAATAACTTGTTTTGCCCTTTCGTTTGAAGTGAATGCAACATACAGGAATCATCACTCACCCATTATCACAACCATCACATAACAGCATTCTGTCTTCTCTGTCACACTCGCCACAAACCTTTTGTTCACATATAACAGAAAAGAAGGAAATTAACCTTTTTTAAAACGCTCTAAGTGATTTTATGGGTAACGTAAGCTATTTTTGTGTATGTCTTCTCTGGGTCACTTGCAAACTGCTGGAGGCCAATTTTCACCGAATAAACCATCCTAAAGTTACGGCTGTCCTAAGCTGCTTACACTTGATCGGAATTTTACGGACCTTTAGATTGGAGGACGAGGACGATACGAGTACGAGTCTTCCGTACTGAACATGCGCATGAGGTTTGGAGGCCGACAAATTTTCAAAGTGCGCATGCCCAGAACGGAAAACTCGTTGTCGTAGTCGTCCTCTTCCTCCGATCTAAAGGTCCCCACAATTAAGATCAAGGCATTAAAGAAGCCTTATTATGACCGACGATCTACAGTACCCGGCATTTTCATCAACTCACATTGTACAGTGTAAATGTATTTCTCTTGGGTCGTACGTAAAGTTTGTTTCGCCTCAACTTTGCATATGAAGCAAAAGTGTACTCAAATTGATTTAGAAATCCTTTCCATTGTTTGAACATCATTGTTACAAAAACAAAAGAAGAGACTCCTGGGCCCAGTCGCTCAAAGGCCAATTAAAGAGAACCTCCACTAAGAAAATAAGAAAATGACTTTAAGTATAGGTAATCACATGATTTCGAGTGCAATTTGGAATAAATAAGCACGAGTAAATTTTTTCAAAGACGACCAAAATTGCACAAGCCCGTAGGGCGAGTACAAGTGCTTATTTATTCCAAATTGCACAAGAAAAATCATGTGATTACTTATTAATAATATACATGGAAAAATTCGAGATGGTTAAACAGAAGAAACGCCGTATCATGCAATCAGGGAAAAATTGATTGGTTCTGAACAAACACAATTGTTTATTAGCCTGCGGGGAGCAGACGCATTTTTCGGCTCTTTTTTCACCCACCGAGAAAATAGCTGCTATTATTGTTTATTAGCTACGCATAATCCAGAATTTCGATGTGTAATTTGCACTGGTATTACACTTTTTTGCACTGTTGTTACTCCCGAACTGCACTGCTCTTGGCCAATCAGAACGGTAAACAGACCCGAGAAATTTTTTCACGTATATTATTAACCATAGCCTGCAAACGCAGCCATATTTCCGGCGGTTGTTCTCTCTCCCCCTAAAAATAGCGTCTGCAAACTTGAGTTGCAAAACGATTTTTGTGGCGTAAAATTCTAAACCAATCAGAATTTGGCTCATAAATCTCCAGAACCAACACGCATGGAACACGCAAAGTACTTGCACGTTGTCCACGTAAACACAATTCAGATAAATGGCGGGTAATAATATGGAGGATATTAAAAAAGATTGAGAGATTTTCGGTATCAAAAAATTAAGTAGCCACCAAGGAGGATGCGATCAAGTATGTTGCGGCCTAGAAGAAACGCGATATTTTCGTCAATTTACCTACACGATTTGGAAAGACCTTGCTTATGGAATTTTGGACCGTGCGGTGCTCTTCTGGGAAAAATATTGTGATTGTGATTTACCCATCGCACAATTATTCAAGATGGCGGCGCCCGGGAAATTTAAAAGTGAAAATAAGTGATTCTGACATTCACTTGTTTTCTCGACGCAAACACATTTCTGAAGACGATTGTCAAACAAATTTGATTGCAAACATTATTATTTTTGTTGGGTTTAAAATTATCCATACGTCGAAGTGAAGGTTCTCTTAAAAGCTAATCCTGAAAACTTACTGGAAACTTAATTTGCAGTTTATATTTCTGATCAAAAACAGTTACCGGTACCACAAGATTTTCAGCTTCTAATTTTGAATTTTTGACTTTTGCTTTCCTTCAGCATAAAATTACAATGTGAGGTCTTTTATGACAAGCAAATTTGGTATTTAAGTGTAGTGTTAATCAGCTTTTGAAGAAATGGGCCCCGGAAATCTGATATCTTAAACAGGGTAATATACCTCGCAATTAGTTGGATCATCTTCCTCTTCATCTTCGTCACCCTGCCGTTGCTCAACTGGAATCTGTGACAAAATAGAGAATGTCACGGTTAGCATCGGCAGCGAGTGCGCGTACAAGTACAACTTGTACGCGCATCGAAATCTGAGTGCATCTGCTCATCGAAATCTGAGTGCATCTAGTCAGGGTCGATCCTGGATATATCTGCAGTTCTAACAAAAGGAAAGTACCCCTGGGTCTGGTTGAACGCTAATCCCGGATTAAAAATTAACCAAAGAATTTTTCTCTCTACTCCCAAATTCTGTTCAGCGTTGAAATTCGGCAAAACTGTACATTATAAGAAGTCAATCTTGAAAAACAAAAATAAGCAAAAGAAACTTTCACAGACATGAAACAAAAGTTTACGCTAATCCTGGATTAAGTTAATCGACTTTCGATGAACCGGGCCCTGGTCTATTGGCCTCGCTCCAACATGTCTGTTGTTTAGCTCAGTGCTAGAACACCTAAACTAGTAACTGGAATGTCACAGGTTCCAGTCCTCCTTGGAGCACTCAAGAGTACAGTAGCAAGGGATCATAACAAGGAGGTGAAACAAGGGCATAGCTAGGGGGGGGGGGGGGGTCCTGGGGTGCCTGTGACCCCCCCTTTGTAAGCCGTTTTTTACTCAAACAACCTACAATATTCAGGTTGCGAAAATGCGAGTACCCTCTGTTTGACACAGTGTGACCCCCCCTTTGAAAAATCCTTGAAACCCAACCTTGGACCCACCTCATTCTCCTCATCCAAACCCAGTCCTCCCCATTGTCAAAAGATTCAAATGTAAACATACAAAACAGATACAAGGGCTTTACTCTTAACATAATAATATCCGAACCATAGCAAAACAAATATATGACAGTTTTAAAGTACATGTACCCTTTGCAAAACGGGTCCTTTCTTTGTCGCATGAACCAATATTTCCGTAAAAGGAAGCCTCCCAACTGGGCAAGTGGTGGCATTCTGCAATAAAATATAGCACAAAATTAAACCTCATGATGCGAATGCAACAAATTAGTTTATAGGTGTCATTTATCTAAGTTAGTACAAAAAAATGCAAATACATGCAGTTGGGAGTACTTCATCACAACTTATTACATTACAAAAATGGCTGTCAGAATAGAAAAGATACAGTTAAGAGTAATTTATGGTAAAAGGGGAGGAATTTCTTATTATCACAAGCCAAGCCTCTTTTACCCCGGTACACACCTACAAAATGGACACAGCACAAGAGATTGGACTCACACCTTTGCCCATTCTTGTATGCATTCAAAACAGAACACATGTGGACAGTTATTTGGTGTTCCCAGAAGTTGTTCCTTGAGAGACATCAAGCACACTGGACAATGGTCAGAGTTACCGGATGACATCTCATCACTAGAGTCTTGCATAGTTACATCATCAACTTGATCTTCCACGTCTTCATTTTCCATATCTAAGAATTAATGCAAAGAAATTCATTTGACTTGACAGAGCAAACAGTTATGATGCTCTTTAAAAGTGTATTGATGATATCTACAGTAACAACAAAATATTTTTGCAATGCTCACAATAATTTTGGAAAAGTGACCACAGGGTAACCACAACTGTAAAAAGCTTCAACCCAGGAGTCAATAATGTAACTTGATTAACTATCAATGTCTGCATGTGCACAGAGGCCTACTCCAGGGATCGAAATTGCGACCAATATGGTCACCAATGCGACTAAAACTTCCATCTTGGTGAGCTCATTTCTGAAAAAGATGTGAATAAATAAACAAGCAATTCACATTAAGGAACATCTGCGATTGCTTTGCTGCGAAAACATGTAGATCAAATCAAATTATGTCTGTTTTCCTGTCTGTGGATTATAGCTATAAAAATTTCAACACAACGCCATTACCAACGGTGTTACTTCTCCGTAAATCGCGGGCACAGCATTCTACAGAACCATCTCAACAAACTTTGGAGCTTTTGAAAACGTTGATCAAGCAGCCCAGTCAAACAGGTAGTGATTGGCTATTAGCCATCAAATTCACACTGCATAAAAAGCTTTTACATGTATGTAAGTGTCCTAGCTCATGAAGAAATGAAATTCAGATGAAGGTGACATGATTATTACCTATTTAACAACTTAAATTTACTCAATAATCACTATAAATCAATCTTTTTTGGGGCGATACTGGGATGGGTGTGGTTGGATTCTTTATCATCATCTTTATCATAATAATAATTATCTCTATTATTATCATCATCATCATCATTCCCAAATTAGAATCCATAATTCTTTGACGTCAGTAATGGCGAACCAATAAACAATAAAATTCCAGTCAAAATAAACAGGTGTCTTTTTTAAAATCATAACTTAAAACTTGGTTCACTTAGTGTTTAGTTAACATAGCTTTGAAATCCAAAAGGCAGAACCAGGTGTTATACTTGGTCTGGTACTCGACGTAGAGTTGTCTGAAACAATGCCTACTGTAAATAACATACACACCAACAACTTCTTGATGGTCATCGCTGTCATAAATCTCTTCCTCATCATCATCATCATCATCATCATCTCCATTTGTGTCTTCATCGGAGTCACTGTACAAAACCTTAGTAGCCGAACACCTTTTCCTGGACCAGAATTCATAACTTGCCTTTTCTTCCGGACTCAAAACAAATCCTTCAAAATCTTCATCACTACTGTCACTGTCCATCTCATGATCCAATAATTACTGGAGATGTAACAGCCAAGAAATATTTAAAAAGTAACTTACTTAATTCAAATGTCAGACATCCTCAACCTTCCCCTCAAGATCTGCATTATAGGGTAACATGAGTGGGTTCAAGGTGACGTTTGGTAAATATTTTTTGTGTTGTCAGCATTAACTTTGAGACAACAGTGAAAACAAAGAAAGTAAGTTTCTGTGACTGAGCTTTCCGAACTAGAATCTACATTACTCTGTGATAATAACATTAATCCCACGCTAAAATATGAAACACCTGGAAGAAGAATATTTTGCTCTTGGTATAGCACATGTTATGTACACTCGGTCTGTATGTTATGACCTCAAGCCAAATATTCTCTTGTCCCAATCCTTCAACTCAGTTGTACCAATATTTTGACGGCAGCTTTGAAAAAATTATCCCAAGTGTTAACACTTTGTCGACTTCTTTGAGAAACAATCGAATTCGACATCCATAGAGGGGGATGGGGGGAGACGTATGGGGGGAGGGGTGGGTGGGGGCTGTGATTAAATTAAATGGTATGACCCACACCAATTCGCAGGAGGCCCTTCTAAAACGTGACTTAACAACTGGAACCTCTGATAATGCATGATACCAAATAAGTGATCCTGTTTTTATGTAATTTAGCCAAAGTTAGGCAATTTTAGGCATAAACTACAAATTAGAATGAACGTATTGAAGCTCAAGTTGTGAGATCGGGAAAACCGCGCGAGGAATTTGGCACAAAGCTAATTACACTGTTAGGCTTGAAACACTTAACAGTAAAAGAATGATAGCTTTTCACTTACCTCAAAATTTTGATTTAAAGTCGTTTCATTCCCAAATTGACAGCCGCAAATTTCTTGTGGTATAATTTATAATTGAGTTGCGATAACCATCTTTCTCCCACCATACATGGTTCGCCATTTTGTTCAGGTTGGTACTTTAAGTAGGGTTATTGAAGTGTAACTACTTATTAAAGTACCGCTGAACTGTTGAACAGAAACGTGGGCATCACCTGTTATGTTGAATATCAGCCCTTCCCGGCAACTCCCCTGTGTTTATCTGGCCGTGTAATTGAGAGGGTTTGTCACTACAAGTTGCTAGGCGTATTGATTTCTAGTGACCTTTCCTGGAATATGCACTGCAAATATGTTCTTGCAAGAGCTAATAAGCGTTTATACGCATTGAGAGTGTTAAGGAAATGTGGCGTGGCCTGGTAGGACTTCGAATGGTTATAAGGTTGGCTAAAAAATGGAAGCCGAGATTGTATCCCCCACCTTTCTGACAGCCTAACTTTAAAATAAAAGTACGTGCACTCTCATTGGTCAATAGCTGTGTTTAGATAAGAGTATGCATGAAAACACGTCTGTGACATCACACACATTTTGATTGGTCATGAGTTGACATACGCGTTCTCAATCAAGAAGTAAAAAAAAACCAGCATTTTCCTTCATTTGACGAATTATTTTTGAGAGGTCATATTTTATAAAAGCTATAGACGACTTTTTTCCGTGTTTACGTGGCGTCATATAAACACTCGGGGAGTTGGGAGAATTCTCAACAGTTACGCTTACTGACTGCGTCTCGGGTTTGCATAACTGTTGAGAATTCTCCCAACTGCTCTTCGTGTGTAAATGACGCAATTGAAACACGGAAAAACTCCCCTATTGCTTAAATCGATCATGAATGAACAACACAACGTACCTTTAATCCACTCAAAGCATGATGGGTAACGCTACAACAATGGTATACATTATAATGCAAAGTCCTGGCAGACACTTACAGATCACTTGATCCAGCGGGATTTTTGTAGGACAACCCAACTCGCAGAACAAAGATTTTTACCTCCTCCTCCTCGTCTTACGTCCCAAGTGGCGGCAAGTGCTTGCTATTTTTTACTACATTTTTTTGGCGATAAACGGTTCAGCTGAATTCAACAAAACATCCTCATTGAAGCATCTGCGGCTTTTGGTCAATATGGGCTCAGGTTTGGGCATCACGTGACAAATGTAAACGGTTCGTGTTTGGGGAGTCAGCGATTCGGCTCAAATCTGGTAAGTTTATCATTCGATAACTGAATGTTAGGGCCATGTTCGTGTACAGAAGCCCCCAGGCTGGCATCATTAAGCTGGACTGTGGGTAAAGGCAAGCTTTTGAAGGAAAACTGAGGTGAGAGATGGTTTCATGCAGACTGGGACGTCGAAAATGCTCTGTTGTAAACATGGCGGTTGACGAGTGAAGTTGTTTCTCTGGCCTTTCTGTGAACGAATTCCAGCACCTACCGATACAATTTGGGCAAGTTTTGAAACCTGAAAACTTCAATCGATGCTGTATTTTGCCGGTAGGACTGGGTGACCCGACACTTATAAAAAAATCTATGAAATGAAAACGGGGATCTTCCCTTGTCATGGAATGGCAGAATTACCCAGAGTTCTTTTTGGGCACAGCGAACGAGGCAAGTTGACAAGCACGAGACTGGCCCTCATCAAATGGCTGAAGCGCGGCCGGGGGAAAAAGTAGCTAGTGAGAAGAAGATAATTTCCAGCGGTATACTAAGGAATAGCCCTCTCGTGTGCTGTTAACGTAGACTTTTGATTTCTGAACAAGTTTTTTTTATAGAAAATTCGCGACAAATTCGTGCTTTTTTCGCTGTTATTCTCGTAGCAAACAACTAACCTTTTGTAATTTCTTGTCAAAAAAACGGTATAATGCAAATAAGGGAATAGTGAGATTTATATTTGCAAATTACCCCTCCTCTTGCCACTTAAGTCAAACTCTACATTTTTGCGCAATAACTTAAAGCGCATTCAAAATTTTTTCATATTAATCTATGAACGTATAATGTTGTTGTTGTTTTTTTTTTAAAGGGTTTTCCTGCTTATATGAAACCAGTGACGTATCGCTCAAAATGAGAAGAGTACAGAGCTGTCGTAGGAGAGGGATTAATTAGTCCCCGGGATTAGTCATGTAGGGTCGCAAAACTTAATTAAATATTCATATCTTTTCGCGTTGTCGTTCAAGATGACGTCGTTGCTTAAAAATAAAGATCATGACCAGTCGACAAGTTTAAAGGGGGGCAACTTTTAGAGGAAAATGATGAATTTCTAGTCACCTGAAAGGAATCCATTGTCGGGAATTGCTTGGATAAAAAAGTGAAATGACCGAGTTATTCAAAAGATGTTCATGTTTCTGCCTTGATCTCCTTGATATTGCTGAATTATATTATGCCAATTCAACGGGAACATCACATGGGTTCAGGATGTACTGTCCTGAGCAAAAGCCCATGCCGGTTTGGCTCCGGAATGCTTTCAAATACTGGGCACTATAGCCATTAATTTAAGTCGCCACAGCTCAGTTTGTTTTTTCTTACACCGCTAATTATAATCTTAGATGACAAAATTTAACTTTAACTAAAGCTTGAAACAAAATTCCCTTCCTGCTACAGCTGATCAATGGCTATCTAGCAAAACCGACATAAATGTTTTCAATGTTTTCGGGAAGAATAAAGGCTGCTTATACAAATTTGCACAATAAAAAGCCTTTTTTCATGAATTTCTTTGCGTGTATTGTAGATCTTTGTATTGCTTCAACTGCCATCGTCTATAAACAGTTATACTGCTGTGTTGTGAAACCTCAAAGTACCCTGTTCAAATTTGCAAATTAAAATAGCCGTTTTCATGATTGTGAATTCAGCGCTTCTGCTGGGCATTTTTGTATTGTTTCTTATATGTATATAGTTATGAATAGTGTACTGATTCACAAGAGAACCTTTTCTCAAAGTTATCGTGGATAACTGAATAATCACCTCGAACTGCCTCGAACTTCATCGGAAAAAAAAAACTCTCACGCCCGCCACGACTTACGAAATAAATTGCTTCGCATTTGTCGTTCTTTTTGGAACTTTGGCCCATGCTTGGCGGTGGCCGTGGCAGAACCAGAGAGTAAGTTTCAAAACTAAACTAGCTGTGTTAAGCAAGAGCTAAACATGCAGTAAGGTCCTAGTCGATCAACAATAAGAACTGCATTTCTCGTCAGTGGTTAGTAGGAAAAGAACAAATTTACCAAAATTTCAAAAAGGACGTCTTTAGTATGCAAAGCCTATGATGGCAAATCACAATCATTTTTTGCCATTATCGTTTGATTCGTAATTAGATCCTTTTTTTAATATAGCAGGCTCGTCGAAGTATAGTAGCACCCATGTTAGGAAGTTCCGTGAAGTTTGTTGACTGATATCGATGTTCTCCTCAGAATTTTCTGGGATGGGCATACCGAGATTCTGGAAATAACTTAAAGCCGTATGCTTCGAAGTTGTCCACACCCAACTTAGTTTTAGTTCGGTTCCTATTTTGTTCGCCGGGATTTGGTTATCAGAGGAAGTAAGCCAGGTGTTAAGGAAGAAAACTAAATTCTCTTTTGACTACCACACATTCAAGCACGAAACACTGGAAGAACCAGTACAGGGGCACCCAACGAGAATATACTTCAAAACCACTTAAACATTGCATTGTTAAACGTATTTTCGTATTTACGTTTTTACGGTAGATATAGGCATATTTTTATCCCCTAAGAATTTTTCATCTCTTCGGATTCCCTAGCTGAAAGTCTAGTGAAGTCTAGTCTTACCTTTTCGAAAATTTCAGCCACAAAAAAAGGCTCCCGAAAATTTTAGGTGACCTTTTTAGGGTAAAAATCCGTTAAAAATGGGCAGTTATACCATGTTTTAGATGTTCGAAAATCCTAGGACAGGCAGGCAAGCAAGGAATTTTACAACAAATGTTCTGAAAATTCTAGATCTCGAATCGTCTTCCGAACAGATTTTATAAGAATGTTGTTTTTCTGGCCCAGACTGAATATTCTTATTTTTCTGCCGATTTTAGTTTGAAAATATTCTTGTATTATTCTTAAATTATAGCTTATGACATTTCCGTTTTAGAATTTTTTGGAGTATCAATTACAAGTGTTTGGATCTGTCTGTTTGTCATAATACTCTTTTTGCGGTTTAGTTTATGTCTTTTGTTCTGAATACTGTACATATACATGTACCGTTCATCGAACTGTCATTAGCTTTGAACATTTTGCTATAGCTAATGCAGGTTTTTTCGTTTTGTTGGCTAGTTTCGCCGTTCAGAGAAAGGAATCAGTAATTTCATACGCTTAAGTTAAAAACAAAATTGTATTGTATTTACAGATGTTTCAACGCAAAATTATATCTCTCCTTTTCAAAATCTCAGCCTCCGCTTTATTCTTAAATATTCTTGAAATTTCGCAAATTACAGCCTTGATATTCTTATAAAATATATTCTTTTGACAAAAAAAGATTGTACTTTTGGGTGCCCCTGCCAATAGAAAGCTGCAAATTCAAAAGCAACTCTGAGAAATCAAGGCAGGTAGATTCAGTTAATTATGACTACTGTATAAACTATTGACGTATAGAAAGAGCTGTAGCCGACACATTCAAGACCTTGGATGACCTTAGCTAATAACTCGAGTTCGGTGAACGAACAACAATGGCTTAACGACAAAAGTATTCCGTGAACCGGAAGTCATGCACTGCGTGTCCAGCCATGCGTGAGGCTTGATTGAAAAGCTTGATTGAGATTGGCTAGAGTTACAAAAGCGAGGGCTCTAGGAACAAATTCACACGATAAAGCACCCGTGTCTATTGTTTCCCTGCTCATTCCCTTTTTCACCTTGCGTGTGCGCTCCATCTGTCTGTTGATGATCAAAATACTCAAAGAAAGTAGGAGCAAATGAATTACGTCTTTGCGTTTGTTGGCCTGTTTGCCGCTTTGACTCAAGCCAGCGCGTGGTACTTGTCGTGGCTGCCGTGGCAGAACCCAACAGTTGACCGAAGCGATAGTAAGTAAAATTTTTGGCCCTGTGCAACTTCTCGTAGAGATATATTGTTATAGTTCGTGACCTGTCATTTAGACAGCCTTTCATACAACCAGAGCATATAAACTATTGGCTATTACGAGCTACAATTCTATGATGAGGAGTGACCAGAATCGTTCAAAAGTCTGTACAATGACTTTCATGTTTAAGAAATCCGTAACTACGATTTAAATTTGATCAGTGAAGTGATGCAGAGTTTTTTGAAATTTTAACGAGCATTTATTGTTACCATGGAGATGGGTAACTTCACAGCTCAATTCCAGATCACTTTTTGCATGTTCAGTTCGTAAATATTAAATGACAACATTGAGTTGGTCAATATTATCAAGGAAAAAACATGCATCTCAAGGTTATCAAATTAGTCGAGTTTGCTGACTCACGGTTTCGTATAACTTTATTTTCGTAATTTGAAACTGTAATAAAACCAGTTTATTCTTTATCAGGGTGGTCAAGGGAGCTGTTTCGTTAGATTTTGATGACCGTTACTTTTTACGGTTGACTGCAACAAATAATTGCCCCTCTATATTCAAGCCTGCATTCATTTCAACTGTAATATTGGAGTCAGGAGCGTGTTTGAATTCTATTTCATCCCCTCTTTCCCTTTCCCGCATTTCAAATGTCCAAAAAACAAATGTCAAATGTTCAAAAAACGATGTACACTTCGACTCCGCTGCTTAGATCGCTTGAAACGTAAAATCTGGTTCCCTCTTTGGCACCAAGAGCCCCTCGGGCAAGAGCCTAAGCGAGCGGTGACATGAACACTAATTACTTGTAGCAAGTGAGTTAAATAGGTTACCTTGTAGTTTCGGATGAGCAAATGGTTTGCGGGAAGTTCTGATGAGAAGGTAACGTTCAGCTAGCAGCTAGCAATTTCTGAAAAGAAGTTATCATTGTCTAAAATTTTCGGGCACTTCAATTTTCAGCCAAGATGTGCGAACAGATCAAATTCTTCTTGGTGATAAAAAACATCTCTTTAGACAGTCTTTATATATTAAAAGAGCCTAGAAATGTCCCTCAAAGGCTTTCCGCTTAATTTTCAATCTCGTTGGGTACCCTTGTTGGCAGGATAACTAGAGAGCATGTGACTTACACACAACAGGCTACTTCCTTTAATTTGTACGATAAACAGAAGCAGGCCTGAGAAGAAGCAACGTGTGAATATGCATTAATTAAGTGCCAAAAGTTGACAATGAAAACAATATGGAGGTCAAACAAATCATACGGCGCATTAACTAAAAACCAGCCGCATCTCTTTTCTATGAATTTACGTTTCTATTTTCAATTTTCTCTGAAGTTGTGCGTTTCGCACATGATTTTCTGATGATTTTGAATTAAATGGATTAAAAGTTTATTATATGATAGTGGCATTTTTTGCTCTCTAGATGCATCTCTATAAATGCGTGTACAATACGGCACGTGTATGTTCCAAAACCGTTTGAGACAACAATAGGTTCTTTGGGCTACAATAGAAGCCATTGATCATGAAGTATGCTAGTCATTTTATTCTGGACTTTTTTATGCCATTTTTTTCCAAGGTTTGTACACGAGTTGCAGAAACTTTAAAAATTAAGTCCCGACACTGTTATTTGATGGCCAAAATTTCGCAGCATTGGTTATTATAGCATGTTGAACGACATATTAAAACTGAAGCAAACAAATGAAATGTAAGCCAATATTGTTTGTAGGTTTTTTAAACGCACTTCCTAGTTGCTTTTTCCCAGGCCTTGCGGATCAAACCGTCTCTGTGACGTCAATAAGACGAACGGCTGAGACCACGTGATTCGAAACGGATAACCCGCAATGAAAAACCTAGGGCTTAGGAAGTAAATGCGGTATTCAGGGGTATTCACGCTACCTTTTTAAGCCTCCCGTCCAACATCAGCCTCCCGACACATGTTTACCAAAAAATGTTAAAAAGCTTGGTGGTGCTCAATGATAAACAAGGTGCACAGCAATAGACCATGGAAATCTGTGATGATGCGATAACAATTACGTTGCACCTTTGTTTTGCAAATATAGCCATTTCACACAACGTTGTGGCAAAACTGAGTCAAGTTCGCCTCCAAATAAATCCTCCGGGTTACGAGGCCGTATTCTTACACAAACAATTCCTTTGTATTACTTAAAAAGGGCCTCTGGCGCTTCCCTGGGCACGTGAGAGAAACATTTTTTTTTGTCTTAAAACTTTTTATTTCACACTTCGTGCAAATCATTACAAGATTACAGTCAAAACTACATTCGATTCACAAGTCTCAGGAAAACAAAATGAATACTTGTATCACAATTCTCTGTGTCCAAATCCTGGTTCTAAGTTCTATTATGAAAAGTCCAAGTTTCAATTCCAAAGTTCCAAGTTCTCAATCATTCAAAATCCAAATCCCTCAGGGTATTCCAAAAATCAATAGCCAATAGTCCAGTCCGGGTTCAAAAGGTAGCGAAGCAAACTCTCCCGTGAAAAGTGAAAAATGTCTGACTTGCCAAACATCAAAAACGCCAAAACAAAATCTGATCCTAATCCCGAGAGAAAACACACAGCCGTAGCTGTTCTGTGTTAATCTCATACGGCCGCCTAAAAAAAGGATATCGATGTGTAATGGTGCCTGACCGTAGCCCTGACCAAGAGACTAATCTTAGCCAAAAGGCTGGGAAAGATACTACATGAAAAAAGGAGTTTTATGTAATTTATTTTCTTAGCAATTTTTCAGGATTGATAAAAGAGAGCTGTTATGATGTACTTGAGGAGCTGAGAGAAAAGTCTCCTCTCTGAATAGTATTATGTGCCAAAATTGTACATATTCATGTATCCTATCGAAAACACTCTTGTTTTTCGGCTTTTGTCGGTGACTAAAAACTTAAATTTAAACGAACAGCTGTAATGAACAAGCTAGAACGCGTAATTTTACCAAAAACGAGACGTTTCGTTTCGTTTCGTTTTAAACGGAACATGACTTTTTTCAGCCAAGATGTTTTCAATGTTTTGGGGATCGAGATCTGATCCTCCTCCCACCACATCTGGTCTATCAAGTAAAAAACTGTTTACGCAAGTTAGCATTATGTTATCAGTTGATATGTATAATGCTTTTTTCCGAAATCAAAATTGTTGATATATGTTTTTCTTTTCCTCTTTTAGCGCCTGAATGGTCTAAGCTGTCAGGTACGTTTCAACCGGCTGTGTTCATAAATCAGCTTTGCATATATAACATTGTCCGTTCAGTAGCTTGATTGCTCAGGACGTGAGCGGTTTGAGAGCAGGGAAATCGGGATAATAAAGAATGTTTGCAAGACGAGATCAGCAAGACCACTAGGTCTACCAGTTGTATTTATTTCTTGAATGAGACTCTAGAGCAATGAGTCACTAGCTAGCCCAGATTTATTCCCTGCATATCACCGACTAAAAGGAATATTCTCTCCAAGGGTTACTGGTGGAGGATGTCAATGAAGCAAAGTCTGTTTAGGATGGTTTTTCCAGTTAACATTGAAGTTTCATTTAACTGCTGTCAGTATTCTTGTGTACGTTTCATTGGGAGTAGATCAAAACTTCGATTTGCACTCTCGCATTTCGGATCTAAAGGCTCCAATACTATGATCTGAAGTCTCGCTTACTCCCGGCTTACACCCTTAAAGTTTTAACTGAAATTCAATATCTTCTCCTTCAGTTACATACCTTAAGTTCAGTGGTCTCCCGATCAATGTGAACGATGCCATCGCTAATGGATGGACAAAGGACAAGTCATGTGATGGTAAGAAATGGCTTCCATTCTTAAAATTACTCAACAAAACAAGCACACTACACTGACCACACCAAAGATATCCCACTGTGGCACCACACACCACTTTCCACGATAAATCACTGCACAGGGAACTACATCACACCAAACTAGTTACGCCATGCTAACACCTCAACACAGCACGCCACATCATCACGCCACGTACACCACACATCTCCACGCACGATACATTGAGTTCAAATTTGACTCTTGCTTTGGGCGAGCCGGATGATGGAATCTGTTTTCCTTGCCGTTCTTAACCTAAATTTGTATTTTGCAGCTCGTAGTTACTTTAAGGGGAATCGTTATGTGCTGAAGGGTGATACTGCAGTGATGCTGTTGTTCGACTCAAATGGCAAAATTGCTGGAATTCAAAATGGGGTAAGATAAAAAAGTTTAGCTTGTCTATAAGTCCGCATTATCGATGACTAAAAACTTCCATACTGGGTGTATGTTCAAGTTACGGCATTTTCACATATCCGGCCGTTTTTATGTGGCTGTTAAAGGAAACCTCCACTAAAATAACAAAATAACTTCAAACCACAGAACATATTATGTTAGCAATTAAAATTGTTCAAACTTTTCCAATGAAAGTATTTGTATCCGAAAAAAATGAATGTTTTGGCTTTCAAATCTACCGGGCGCCGCCATCTTGAATAATTATGACGTGTCGTTTTTTCCCTATTGTTCTGACACAAAGAGCGATTGTTCTGAAACAATAGGGCAACCACGACACGCCACAATTATTCAAGATGGCGGCGCCCGGGAAATTTGAAAGCCAAAACACGCGTTTTTTAAATTTATTTTTCTCGAATACAAACGCTTTCATTGGAAAAAGTTTGAGCATATTTCAATTGTAAACAACATTATGTTCTCTGGTTTAAAGTTATTTTGTTGTTATAGTGGAGGTTCCCTTTTAAATTATACTTCTGGTGAGGGTTGTCCAATATAGCGACATGAGAGATTCACATTAGACGAAAGATTATAGTAATCATCGCACTTAGCTGGGCAATTTAAGCAATTGTATCTTACAGACACCTGAAAAAGTCAGGAGTCTTCAACGGGATTCGAACTCATGACCTCTGCGATGCCTGTGCAATGCTCTACCAACTGAGCTATGAAGGCACTCAGTTGGGAACAGGTCTATTTATTGCGCTCATTTGTTCCCGTGAGAAGTCTGATGAACGAAAGAAATGTATATTTGAAGTACGGGTTATAGACATAAAATAGAAGAGATCCTCGATCGGTCAGGTGACGTCACGTGATAACTTCGTCGTAGAATAGTCGACGACTCTTCAGAAATGATGAAGGTAACGACGATACAAGGCATTGACTTTTCCCCTTTGCACTCAAACTGCATTGCATGAAAATTGACTCTTGTCAAAGCACCATTGCGTTGGGAATTTCGATTTCCGTATACTTCGCGTCGTGTTTGGGGTTTCCGCTCTAATTCTGGGCCCGGTTGTTCAAAAGCCGAAAAACGCTAATCCCAGGTTAAAAATTAACCAAGAAGTTTATTTCTCTACTCCCAAATGCTTTTCAACGCTGATATTCGGCAAAATTTTACATGAGAATAAGTTAATCTTGAAAAACAGAAATAAGGAAAAGAAACTTTCACCAAAAAGTTGAAAACATAAAACAAAAGTTTACACTAATCCTGGATTAAGTTAATCGGCTTTCGAACAATCGGGCCCTGATGTGCAGCGAGAAGTTTAATCTCCTTTTGATTTACAGTGCAACAGTGCACTATTGCATAAGGGTATTATCAAATGACTTTATCACTTATTATTCATATCTAAAAATTCGAAAAATGATAACCTTTTAAACTGAAGCCGCAATCAAATCTCACAGCATCACCTGCTAATATAATCGTTGAAATTGTTGATGAAGATAATTTTCAATCGAAAGCTGTCCTTAATTTGATGATCCTTACAGATTCCAAAATCAGCTGTAGGCAACCTGAAGTTGCCTTGGATATCGGAAAGGGATTTGAACGTGATCACAGCCTACTTCACCGATCCGGAAAACATCTGTTCCGGATCCAGGCCTCCATCGAACTACTTAGGAGACCAGCTGTTATTGCAGACTGCAAACGAGTCCTCCAATACAATGGCTATTCCTTTCAAGCAAGAAGATTTGGCAGGCACGAAATGGGTGGAAGGTGGATGCTTTCCTGCAATGGGTGAGAAAACAGCAGTTCAAAATCTATATCTTCGTATTGTGTTGTTTTTTGTTTGCTTATTGAGCTGCAAGTTTTATCTTTCGGCCGTTGAAAAATGTCTGTTGTTCGTTTCTTGCAACAAAGAACCTTCCTGTAAATCGAAAAAAAAAAAAAATTCAAATTTGTCATTCGATTCATGTTTTGTTAGTTGACATCGTTTTTGTAAAACACCGGCATTTTCTCTTTGAGTCGAGAGTGTACTGATTTCATTAAAGTGGAGTGTCTTCAGAATTTCTTCTAGTTGTAAAACGTCCTAACATCCGATGGCATGGTACAGTCGACGTTTATTTTCCATTAGTGCTAGGCACTTTCATTTCACTAAATGTCAGCTAGAGGTTTTGTAGCATCACTGCCGGTCATGTTTCCTTTCGAGTTAATATCCACCGTCCGAGGAAACAAATATAACTTTGCATGTGTGCGTTTGCACCATAATATATCGCTGCAAGGCCGCAAGCTTGATTAATTAAAAGGACGGTTAATTTATCTATGAATGAAATAAATAAATAAATGAATAAATCTCTCCTCCAATAGGTCGCCATTACTGGTACAACATTTCAGCAGACATGGACTGCAGTGACTTTTATCCGATGTTTCTCCTGTACAGTAAGAAAAAGCGTTTGACCGGCTTCGGATGGGTTACTGTGGGTTACGCTGAGAGCCCACGATACGAGCATCCACCACCAAAGAGGCTTGGACATAGGCTTGGCGATGTAAGTCGCGCATGCTCCTAGTTGTGTATATCTCGAAAGACGCGCAATCTCGAGCCCAGAGCTCTTCTCGCAAGACTGAGGGAGAGAAGAGCTATGGGGAACCTTGGTTTTCGTGAAGAACAATGAAAAGCGTCTCTGATTGGAGCATTCATGTTGACACGAGGAGTGAGCAGGCGCCGTAAGGTTCAAATAGCCAATCACCCATTGTTACCAATATGCTAACCAGAACCTCAGCGATGATTGGCTGTTGAAACAATGAGTTCTTTTGTTCCGTGGTTGGCAAATTTGAATATCAAAAGAAATGTGACGTCAATGTTTGTAAACAAGAAATATCACTTTAAGAACCCTACGGCTCATGTTCTCAGTCCTACATAGAATTTCTCAGAGCCTCGGGGTCATGTTCAGACTTATGATCCTTGGCTCTGCAGCTGGTGACGAGAATGGAAACACGCGATGTTAAACTGAGGAACACCCTCGATTAATTTTTTAAATAAGTTAGAAACGGAATAAGAATGTAGACAGCGGGCGGTCTGCGCTATGTAGATATGGGTGTGTTTTCAGAGGCCAACGCCACGAGAGCTGATAGCCCCAATTTGTTGTCGGCTTCAGCCAAAAGTTGCATAATGTTTTCATTTCCACCATTGTGTTTGATCTGAGGAAAAAAGGAAGACTTCTCACTGTCTAATGTGAAGATTATAGGGTATCGACTTAGTACATCTTCCTATGAAAAGAAAGAAAACAGAGCGTGACAGCAAATTACTAATGATCTAGAATTCGAAAGTCAAAGCTATATCTGAAATGCAGGGATAGCGCAGTGGTGAGAGCACTCCCCTTCCACACCAATGTGTACCGATTTCAATTTCCGCGTCATATGTGGATTGAGTTTGTTGATTCTCTACTCTGCTCCGAGAGGTTTTTTCTCCGGGTACTCCGGTTTTCTTCTCTCCTCAAAAACAACATTTGATTTGCGTTAATTTGTTGATTTCAGTGTTAGTACTCCAGCGCTAGAAGATTAGACACTCATGACGAGTAATTAAAAGTTCCTTAGCAGGCCTTTTAAGTGTGTTAGGAAAGAAATGAATCACGCACATGGTGATAGATTTTTCTGCCTGCACTTTCACGACTTTCCCTTTTAAAAAAAATTATTAAATTGTACACTGATATCTTTTGTGACCTTTCATTCGCAGCTTGGTTTCTTCCAAGAAGAAACGATGCCCAAATGCATCCCCCATCTCGAAGTTTTGACCACTCAGCACGTCTACCTA